>NW_009921307.1:0-40743 GCF_000696875.1 Nestor notabilis | reverse complement strand
CTTTCCCTTTCAGTCCACGGTTGGGAGCAGGGGGAGAATACAAGTGACTATGTACTTATTTAAAAGAAAAGCAGCAGCATTTTCAGCCTGGTTTCTAAAGAACACAATCACGCTGCCTCTGGCTGCCTGTGCCGTAACCCACTAGATAATTTCAGTAAAATCAGACAGAAAGGAGTGTCCCAAAGGCTATTCAGTTCCTACAAGAGCCTTGGAAATAATCTCTCTCCTCCACCCACTTTCCTATTAGCTCATCACAAAGAAACAGGCTGTGGTGTGAGCTCAGTGCTTATCAGTAGGAAACTGGGCTTCAGCAATTCTGCTGCTTGTGGTATTTTGCTCCAGTAAATAACACCACGTTGGAGACTTGGTTTATCACCTATAGAAAATCTTCTTGTGTTTTTCATTCAGGAAAACAAAGCTTCACTCCCACTAACAAAGCCTCTGAGGAAGTGTCAATTTTGGGGAATCACAATCTCTGGGGTTCAGTGGAGAGGACAGAGCAACCATCTGGAACAAAACCCACCTCACCCTCACTGTATCCCAGGCCATGTTTCTGCTGATTAGAAAGGAGATGCCACATATGCTTGCACAACGCTGCACAAATCCTTCAACAAGCTCCGGGAGATGAGCTCATAAGAACTAAGGATCACTCCTTCAGACATGAGAGCTTTTCTGTCCTCAACCCCAGCTATGCATTCCCTCAAGGGGTGGTACCTTTGGTAAGAGATGAGGTGGGATGTAGCAGTCACAAGTAAAAATCCAAGTGTGACATTTAGAAGAGGCTTTGGTGGTATTCAGAACAACAGCCATTTGCACACATCGGGTCCTGCACTCACCTCCTCTGTCACAGTTTTGAGGAGAAAGTTTAACAGCTCGAAGCTCTTGGCAAGTTTCTCTTTCTCAGCCTTCAGGATACACTTGCCAACCATCTTCAAACTCTGCAAACGAAACAAGAAGATTGACATGCAGCATAGATTAAACAGGAAAAAGCATCACTCCTCTCAGGAGAAAGCAGAAAATGAGTAATGAATTGCAGGATTAATCTGTCACCAAAATAACCCTGGAACACAACAACCACCAAACCTTGGAAATGCTCAGGAGGGTACATGGTGGGCACTGCTGATACCCAGCTTAATTGAGAAACAACTGGACAAAAGAAGAACAAGCAGACCACAAACACACACTCTTGCTGCTCTCTAGTTCCTAAGCTAAAGCATAACTGGAGAGGTGTTGCTGTCTCCTAGAGAACAAAGAGTAAAGACAGCATCTCTATCCCCACCCTGGAAAGGCCAGGAGGCTGCCAGACAACAGACACACCTGAGGGATAACATGTTGCTGCTCAGCTGCAGAAGCTGGGATTTACACATAAGCACTAATGCAAAAATCCATTAACACTTCTGCTGAGGAAATCCCAGTTGCCACTATTACAACAGGGCCTGTCAATCAAGCTTAAATTCACTGAAATGACCGAGAGAAAAACCTCATCTGCTTTCCCTTTATGTGCTGGAGGCTTTCTGAAACACTGAAAGGTCTGGCTTAGACAAAAATCACTCCAAAGACAGGTCAAATAAAAGCCAGTTATTTACAACTGGAGAAGGGAACAAAATAGCCATAAAAAGGTGGCTGGATCAAAGAGGTGGCTCAGGGGTGCTGATCCTCTGCCTGCAGCTGGTCCTTGCAGCCCAGTTACATGGTGGTTTTCTTCCCTGCTCTGTTTCTGTGGGGATGCACACACCACAGCAAGCCCCACAGCTTGCATGGATTACACTAATATCAGATAGGATTTGCAGGGACAAGCTTACCGTAGACAGCAGTGTGCCCCACCACAGGCTATTTCTCTACAGAAGGCTGCACTTGTGGCCAAGCCTGCCTTTGCATGGAATCTGAACACGCCAACCCAGCCAACGGGCAAGACCTACCCCAGGCTCAGCATCCTCAGTTCCTCTGGCAACCTGTATCACTGACAAACCACTGCACCAAATCTCTACCCAGTGCTGGAAGGCCACGGTTCTCCAGGAGAGGCAGTCTCTCCCATTAGACCATTTATTGCTTTTGCTCCATTTTAAGGAAGTAATTTTAAGGACTCTGAGCAAATCATTTTCCATTTATGTCACCATAAAGCTGACAAATAAAGTAAAAATCCTCACCAAAAAAAAAAAAAAAAAGTAAGAAATGTATTGCCCAAAGCAAGGTCTTCAATAATTGTGCCCACAACAGGCAAATAATGACGCCCAGCAAGAGCATAAGGACCTCTTTTAGCAGATACAACTATTTTCTGACCAGGATGGTCAGGAAGCAGCCAGCCATCCCCATGTCTGTACAGCATGGACGTGGTAACCATTTCCTTGGGGTCAGCAGCACAGAAGATGGTTTTACTTCTCCTGTCGGTCTGTCTGGACCCTTGGATAAGAAGTGGAAAGGGAAGGACTGCAGCTCTTCTCTGGTTTCCGAGGTTCTCCTGTTGCCTGTATTAGAAAGCCACCATGTTCTGCTGGCTGGAATTCATACCACAGCTTCATCTGACTACCAATAACTTGCTAATTACTCTCCCCTGATAAAGAGAGATGCACTGCAACTCTATTCCAGACCTGCCATTAACTAACAAGGTCAAACAATTCAACAGCTCTGAAGTCTCAGGTAAAATGAGAAACAAATAGAGGGGTGTGATTAAAATATAAATAAATCTTCACATGTAGGATACAACTCTCCATGGGCCGTGCACATTCTGTTCATTAAGCTTACCACAAGAAATAATCATAACTATAATTATTAATAATAATGTAGAAAAATATGATTTGCATTAAGATTTTCCTTGCAATTTGATGAACAAGATATTGCCAGGCTAACAGGCATTACTTGTGGTTAAAGCTGTCAGGGAGATCCTTACTTTGCTAAGTTGTGTACATGTTGTGTGAGAGAACATCAGTACGGCCTGTCAGCTCTTCAGGACAAGAGGAATGAGGGCAGCTGTGTGCGAAGGAGCCAAAGTGAAGGCAACTGTCATCTCATCTTTCTAATATACAACCTACAACCATTTTAGAATTAAGGCATTAAAAATAAATTGCATTTTCTCCCCACCACAGATCAGTGATGTAGATGACCGCATTTAAATCACACTGGCTTGACTGCCTGTTCCTGCTGCCTTCCCTGCTTCCCAGAATCGCCCTGATGCTTTGAAGGGTTTGAAACAAATCGTCCTAACATCAAGAGAAAAGCCCTATAGCCCTGAACAACAACCCAGGGGCTGATTTTCACAAGTCTGCAATTGCTTTTCAAGTGCTGTGAAACTGGGACGTGCCCACCCAAACTCATGCAGACCTGCAGAACTAAAAGGGTGGCTTGCCCAGCTGGAGAAGGAAGGTATCACCGGTCTAGCGACATCAATGCTGTAAGAATAAGCATCTATATTAAAAGCCGTGTTTTGCATGAGTCTGGAAACACAGGCACAGTTCCACCAGCATAAATAGCCAGAAGCAATCCAGCACAATTTAGGTGATCTGCAAACAAATAGCTCCTTACTGAAATGGATCACTTTTAAATAGCTTTTAAGACCAGGAAGGAACAAGGAAGAGGATATGAGTGGGTGGCGAAGCCAAAGGAGCAGCAGACAATTCCCAGAATGCACAACTCTCTCTAGTCCAGAAGCAGAATGGATTTGCTTTAAGGAAACTGGATTCAGATAAAGTCTTACTATTTCTCAACACGTGCCTTTTCCCTTTCCCTTCTTGTAAAACTGAGGCTGTAAAACAAATTGACTCCAAAGAGCACAAAAACACCAGCACCTCTGTACGTGGTATGGTTGAGACAAACAAGCCTCCTCAAAGACTTGAGTCCAATTCCTGCTCAGCTCCTGATCTCACCACCACTGTCTCATTGTGCCTTCCATGACACACTAATGAGATGGGATCTTCTGTCACGAGTCGCTTCATTCTCATCCTCCCATAGCAGGGAGTGCACACAGCAGAGCACTTGCCTCCATGGGATTTGCATTAGCGTTCAACATCAGTACAAGCCAGGCTGCACTCTGGTTATGTAATAGCAGCTGACTTTGGACCTGGCACAGCTTTGGGGTACTGCTTCCAAGGAATGAAATTCCCAAGTCACTTCAATGGGAACTGGGTCCAAACTTCAATTATTGTCATAACTTCTTGCTACATAAGGTATGGACCATTGTCTGCATGCTGTGGGTTCACAGAGCAGGATTGCTTTGGTCTGCTCCTCACTCAGCTATCTGAAAGATGCCACCCCAACTGCACAGGTCAATCATTCTGCAGGCCTACCATGATTTCATTTGGGGAATGTACGCAATACAATCACAAAATTAAAGTAAAAGCCACTCTGGTAACAGATGTCAAACTGCAACACATAGTAAACATGCCATAAAAAGAACAGTAGTGTTTCAGTCATCTGCAGCATCCTTAGGAGAGCCTCAGAAACTGATTAGATCACAATAGTCTTGCACAAGGTTGGCAACTATCTCCATTTTACATAGCAAGACTGAGGCACAAAGCATGGGTTTTCCTTCCAGCTATGCTACAGGTCAGTGGTGGAGGGTTAAGGGAAAACCCAGAACTCGTCTAACCACCTCTTCTGTGATTCTCTGCCATGTGCTGCTCACAAAGGTATCCAGCTCTCCCTTCCCCTGCCCTCTGAAAGTTCTACCAACCTGAGATAACCCAATCACTCAATGCTAAAAGCAGAGAGACCACATAACTTGTGCTCAACAGCTACATTGCACCACTTGCTGCTGATGTTTGTTTTCTCCTACTTCCTGCTTCTCTTACTCTGCTCCTTCAGTAAACAGCCAGACCCACTTCACAGGGAATCTCAGTTCCAGTTCCAGCTCAGTAATACCTGTTATGGTTAATCATGCCTGTACATCTGAGCTGTCAGCAGATCTAGGCAGGTCATTTTCCAAAAGAGAAAAATACGGAGGCAGTTTTCACAGCTGGAAACCCCATCTCATCTCAAGCCAATACAGCAGTGCAGTTCCTGCTTCGCCCTACACGGATTCAGTGGGCACAGATGCTTTTGTCTTGTTTTGTTAAATATGCTGCTTCCAAAAGCCTCTGGCTGTTGCTGTTGAAGGGCTTCTCTGCTTCCCGGGGTTCTACAAGGATGCACACCCGCTGCATCTTATCAATCGTCTTATATTCCTAATTCCTGTATAACACATGGAGGTATCCCAACTACTGCAGGATCCAACCTCTATTCCATCTCTCATTGAACTTCACAGCATACTTTCACCTTCACAAAGTATAAACCAAGTTTTTTAGAGCATAGTAGGTGAATACCTGCAGTAATTGAGTCATACAAGTAGGACAGAGGGCTAGCAGCTAGTTAAGCACACAGCACCATGCCTCAGTTTCCCAGGTCGGTAGGATTTTAGTCTAAGCCAAGGACTCCCCTGAAACTTGCCATACATCAAAAATGGTGCATGCACGTCTAGAGCCCAAGTCAGCATCCCAGCCACTGCCTGAAGTTTCCTGCAGGGAAGATGGCAATTTGCTGTTGCATGGAGCCAGGCAATGTTTCTGGCAGCCTCCACATTCACCCCCCACCTGCAACCTCATCCTGCCTGCACCTCTGCCCCTTTCAAAGGTACTATAGTGGAGGGGATACACTTAACCCAGACTTACAAGACAAAGCAGGACCTCCAGAGTGCACAGGAGTGTTCTGCTACCAAGGCACAAGCACATTTCCTAGCTGGAAGTTTAAATGCCATTTAATATTTATGCATTCCCAGCACGTCCTTCAGCCTATTTCATTGTTGAAAACAAACAGCCCTTCCCCTCCGTGGGATCAGCCTGACAGATCCATCACTGCTCAGTGAGCTGGAGGAGCCCAGCCAACCTGCATTCTTTCCACACACTGCACTATCTACATCCTTCCCCCTCCTCCCCCATCACAGACCTGATGCTGATGGATAAATGTGCAGATTCATGGCTGAATACGGTGCCAAGTGCACCCTGCAGAACACATACCTCCACCCACCCTGCACAACCTTACACCCCCTGGCACAGCCCAAGGTTGCTAAGGTAAACTCTCTTCTCCTGCAGCACATACTTCAGCAAAATTTCCCCCCTAGTGAACAGCCACAGCCACAAGAAAACGCTGAAGAGGTCTATCTCAGCACGCTGACTGCTTTCACACTGCCTTTGAAAGCTAAAAGCTTCACCCTGGCTCCACGCAGGGTCCCTGAGCAAAGCCAGAACCCATCATTCTGCTGCTGGTGGGGCTCAGGTCCCTGTGGTGGAGACACCCGCAGAGGGGCTCCAACAAGTGGATTTTAGGCCCTGCAAGTGTGTGCCCATGACCTGAGCCAATGCACAAGGTTTCCCAAGTCAAGATGCAGGCAAGCTGAGAGGTTTAGGAGGGACACAGCCTTCCTCTGCTATTTAGAAGCTAATAACAAACTGACAACCAAATGAAGTGTTTTAGTATTCTATATGCTCGTAGCTCCTGTTATTATCTGATGTAAGCACCCTCACCTCACCTGTAATTACACTCACATTTCTCCTCAGAGGCAAGAGGTAAGCCAGCATCATTCCCTCCATTTCACAGAGAGGCCAAGTAAGATGATGGAATTAAGCAGACCATGACAGAGCCAGGAATCAACTCTGAGCTTCCCAAAACCCAGACAAGCCACCCCCAAACACTTTCTTTCATTACAATATTCACTATACAATAGAACCCAAGCTAGAACTTAGGGCTAACTCATGGAAGACAGAGGGAAGAGTGTGCCTCTCCACACCAGTTTCCACCTATGCACAGAGCCAGATTCATTTCCATGTGCACAAGGTACCCAAACACACACGGAGAGGTTCTCACACCACCCACTTGAACAACACAGCAGCTCTGCTGAGAGCACTTAAAGAGGGAATAAAAGCACTGACAGTCCCTCCTCCCTTCGTTCTCTCTCACCAAGTTTCTGAAGACATAGTTTAAATGTTTACCAACTTTTCTCCTTGCATCTCTAACAGAAGCAAATCACCAAGAAATGCTCACAAAGGGAAGGTAACCACCAAGTTTCTGCTTGTCCATGACCAACAGAGAGAGGGAAGGCAGAGGACAAAGCAAACCCCCGTACTGAAGGGTATAACTAAAGGGCATTTCTTGCAGTGTTTATTTTGGCTGTTATTAGAGGGAGGAGCCCACAATCCAGAAGCTATTCTCACAGAAAATGTCAATGCTTTCCCAAGTTTAAAGATTTGATTTTTGTTTTCCTCCATAGACCATACAAAAATGCAGCAGGGAAAAACCACCCAGGACAGCTGAGGGGACAGTGGAGAAATGAATTCTCCACAGAGACATCCAGTATTCTGAAAGCACGTCAAAGATATCAGTTAAATCACTACTGGCCTCATTTTACAAGCTAAGAGGCTGAGAAAGGGCAATGAATTAAGAATTTATAAAGATGGACAGATAAAAGTTCAGGCAATCTTCATGAAAAAAGTTGAAGAATGGCTTTTTTAGAGGTTTGATGAAGTCACTGTTAATAATTTATCTCCCTACAAATTAAGACACTGATAATCAAATGCGATGCCCTCCAGAAATGAAGGGCATGTCTGCACTGGAAGGTTATGTACTATATCCATCCCTCCCCCCTCGCACATTCTGAGTGGCTCCAGATAGTTATTTTAAATCATTAACTGAACACCACAATAGCAACAAAACCCTCTAATGCCATACAATAAAAGTCTTCATACAATAACTTACACACGAGTCTTGGAAAAGAGGGCTTGGGTTATCTGTACCATCCCCTGCACAGGCCATGTAATCCTTTGTCTGTCTACATTCATACCTGCCTTCGGCTGCCTGCCCTGTCCAAGCAACCACCTAAGTGGAAGGAGGCATCACATGTGTCATTAGGATAATGTGTATATTCATCCCAAGGTCTCCAACACTGGTGACCAGAAGCCTTTGGTCTTGCACTGAACTTGGGTATCAGAGTCTGTGAACACTTCTACATTCCAGGATGCCTTGATCCCATTTTGGTTTCAAACAGCCAACCTGAATGTCATCTGCTCTGCCAATCTCTTATGACACTGACAAAACAAGCAAAGGGAAAAAAGAGCAGTAAAGTTCAGCCCTTCCTATGATGTACTCACTGCAGAAGAGACAAAGGAAACCCTCAGGAAACTGCTATACAAGCCACAGAGAGCAGTTTTACCAAGTTTTCTGAGGGCTGTTTTGTTTTGGAGTTACCAAGCCATGAAAATAGCCATTTTCTGGAATATTTGTCAAAATCCTTTCCCATTTCCCCCTGACTTTCACACCATAACCAGGAGTTTATGCTTAAACTGGGAGTTAAACGAAGCACCTCAGTTCAGGAGGGCAAGCCTGTTCCTGGGAAAGGGATGACAAAAAAGGTAACAAAACTACGTATTCAGATCCTGTGCTTCCTGCCACAAATCTGTCAGTGAGTGACTACAAAACTGGCACAGGTTCGAGATCACTCTAAAGCCAAGACAGCAATTCTGTAACATATCAGAAAGAAAAAGGAAATACATCTAACAGAGGGAACAAACACCAAGAGGTGCCCGCAGTGCCAACTGGGAGTGCTGAAAGACCAAACTGATGCACTTGATAGAGCCAGAAAGAGTGTGGAGCCCTAGCAGCAACCTCACAGAGATCCCTCCCCAAAACAGGGCAGCAGTTCCCTGCGTGAAATGGGGAACTTGGGCCTCTCAGGTTCTGCCATTATCATCACTGCATGACTCCAAGCAGCCCGAACTCACAACTACCAGCATCCTCCTTAGATAACACAGGGACAGAGTTTCCTATCCAACATGCTGGGCTGTCCTGAAGCCAAGTTAAGAAGCTTAAAGATTATTCATGTACAAAGGGGTCTCTCTCATGTCTCGGGAGACTGGAGTTTGATTCCTGGCTCAGTTCCCAGCCAAGCATGTCATCTGTAAAACAGGGTGAGCAACTTTAGTAAACGAAATACTTTAGCTCTTGGGTTTCTGTGAAATACTTTCTTCATTACATCAACAACTTGCTGGTTTGCATTTCCTTTGTAAAGCGCTTTGAGACCTACTGATAAAAGAACAAAGGTCTTGAAGAGGTTTCTGTCAGAAACTGTAGGATCTCAGGTGAGCTGTGTCATTTACAACATGAAGCAACTCTTTCTTTATACTGTAAACACAACCCAGTCATCTAGACTCCCAACATCAGAAGAAACTTGAACAACTGTAGCAAGGTTCTGCTCTGTGTAAAGTAACTACTTAGGACTTGGGAGGCCCAAACTGTGTCAGAGCTTTCTCTGCTTCCTCAACTTTGCAGTCCCAGAGCTTGTGGACAAGCCTTGCTGTCCAACTGATCCAGCAGAAGCAGCCAAGAGCACCAACAGCAAGCAGGACTCTCACAAGAACAAGTCAACTCCAAAGCTTCCATTAGGACATCAAGGCTTGCCTTGCTGACAGTAAGGAGATGGCAAACATGAATCCCTCATGACTGTGATGTATGTTTTATAAGCATGCTTAAGCATTTTAGGAACGAATAAGGTCAAGTTAGCTTATGTAAGCACAAAAGCCATTGCCTTGCAGCAGCCAGAGCTGCTATTTCAGGAAGCTGTCTCTTTACTGAAAGCTCCTGATGGTTGATTCTCCCTCATCTGCCTCTTAGGCTTGCACACATCATTTAGTGATATCCAAGACCCAGTTCCAGCACATATCACTGCCTAAAACCACCCCAGGCTCACTGCTCCTCACCAGGTGATCTGCAGGTATGCAATGCAATCACTGAGGAAAGAAAGGATAAGAAGGAAGACACCAGGAGACAGCATCCTATCCTCTCTCACAGCCTTACACCTGCAACAGAAATCCTGTGCTCCAAGAACCACCAGACCCAGAGCTGCACATCTGACCAAGGACACAGCGTAGCAAAGCCTCCAGATGACAGCTTCCTTGTGTACAGTAACACTGCTTGAGTTGCAAGTGCACATCAGTGTAGTCAGTTAAACAGTTGGCCCTCACAGCTTATTTCAGACTTCTCCCTGGGTCAAAGAAAGGTATAAAGTTCTCCATTATATTTTTTTTCCCACTCTTAGAACAGCTGTTTGTGAGGGATGGTGGCGGAAATGGCCAATGACAAAAAATGCAAACCTTTCATCTGGGGCAATAAAACTTCATCATTTTCCACAGCATCATGAATTACAGCTCAGAGTCCTGGTTCCCATGGGTAAGCATTCACATGCCAACATCTGCCTGCTTTACATACCCACCTCAAATCACAGCTGACCTAGAACGGCCCACCGACGTCTCAGATGAACACGGACGAGACTGAGCTGCAGGAGAAGCTTGCAGTTCTACAAATGTCCTCCCTACCCTCTAGCTAAGCAGAGGCATGCGTGGACATCAGGGACAGAAAGGGCTATCATTGAGCCCAAGCTCCTGCCTTAACACAATCCAAACATACCCCGTAATTTCAATGTCAAGCCTGTAACTTCCACCCAACCTGCAGCTTCTCTTTCACTCAAGCGCACAATCTCCACCTGGAGATCCAGAGCTAATAAACCCTCCTCAAGCAGGGTATACCCACGGGGTACACCTTGGAGAGCCCAAACAAACTGACAGTATTTCTCAGGAATCTTTCATTAAACACAGATGACCACAGAAATGAGAGGCATGGAGGATGCTTTGGTAGCAAAGCTCATTAAAATGCTGATTGGATTGCAAGACGCTCAACTTTCCCTGACAAGATCAACATGAAGGCACTGTGTTTGTGGTTTCCCAGTGTATCACCGGGTCCTGCAGGTATTCAGCTGCTAGAGAGAAACATGGAGGTGACTGGGTTGGGAGGAACGGCACATTTTATGTAGCTGGAAAAGAAAATCATACCTAACTCCACCCATTGGATTCCTGATGCAATCATTAAACAAAAGCTATTTAATGAAACCCAGGATCACTTGCTTCCTCAAGAATCATTAACAGCACCTCTGAATTCCTTGACTGAAACTTGATTAGATTTTGTGCCTCCTTGACAAAAGAGAACAGAGCTAATAGTTTTGTTCTGACAGAGGAAATTATGGAATGGCCTAAATTACCATGCAAGCAGCATTTAAAGAAGAATGCAAGCTACACTTAGGAAGAGTTCAATACTACAGTTACATAGGAACACCAAGGCTGGAATCTCCTGTGTCATCAAATTTAGTCACCACACCACAATATTAATTTGGTTCCTTGGTTCCCAACATGTCAATCAATGAGGATATAATTGAATGGTATTTGCTCCTTCAGTCTTCTGCCCTGCAAATCACCTCCCACAGAATGGCTGCACCCAAAAACTGTCTTCAGGTGCAACCTGCATCTGCCACTGAATCAGGAGCCCAGTTTTTTTTCCGTACCAATGTATTCTAAGGTTTCCCTAACAAACAATACCAGTGAGGGAGTCTAGTCCAGAAAGTCTCCAACACACCAGGAGTCAAAAGCCTAGAGCACCTCAGCTCTATCTCTTTGGCCCTGAAGTTCCTTCAAATATAGAACTTCCACAGCATTTTCTGAAATTAAGCAAATGTCCATAATACCTGTTAATTCAAAATTTATATTTAAAACCACCTTAAACTGATCTGTATGAGTGTATTCCCTGAAACTTGAGCTCTGCCTCCTAGATCCACACACAGGGACCACTAAGCTGCACCAAGAATATTTCTTGCACTTGGTGAAAATACATCTAGCAGCAGTATTACAAGAATGCTGTAATCCTGATGGACACTACTCAGACCTGGTACAAGCAGGCACCAAGATCAGTTAAGCTGAGCACAGCTACAGAATCCAGCTCTTTGAACAAGCACCCCACTTGTAAAAGCAGCACCCATTAGTTCCTATCTATACATTTAACATGTTGAAGCTTGTTACCTTTGTCACTTGGCTGATGCTTTCTCTTATCAATTCCTCCCACTCCTCCTCTGTCATGAAGAGCTTCAGTTCACGAAGCAGCAGAACATTCCGGAGAAGCAAACAGGCCTGGGCCTGAAAGAGAAAGGGGAGAGGAGATGTGGAAACTCTGCACTCTCTAGGAAGGTGTTAGCAATGCAAATACCCCACTGAGGCAAACAGGTAAGCCCAGCACGCAGGGAATGCCATGTTCCAAATGCCACATATCCTCGCCAACATGTATGTTGCCCTGTTAGAAAACATTCTCTAGATCCTAAAAGAGACACTCCTTAGGAGACAGGGTGGTGGGTTCTGGTTGAGAAGGTCAAAGGGGAGTGGAGGGATCATGTCACTTCTAGATTTAGGCATTAATATCCAAAATAAGTCTCAGTAGCTGCTCCAAGTGCATCACTTTCGGTCTCCAGAAGTCTTCAGGCAGCCCTTTGTGTGACTGTACCCTTTACCCTGATGAATGCAGGAGGCACAAATAAACAAAAATAAAAGCTGGCAGATTAGCAAATGCTTCATTTCAAAGGAAACCTAGATGGAAACTGCTGTTCAGAGCAGCACTCAGCCTTGCCCTGGAGTCAAAGCTGCTCATTAAGCCTCTACATTAGCACAGCAATGAAAAGGGTAGCCACTAGAAAACCAACAGTAATCTGCAATCTTCTTACAAGCCCTTTTCTATTCCAGAAGTCCTATTTTAAGGCTTTCTTAGGTACATGAAAAACACAGCAATAGACAAAAGCAAATGACAGAGATGCACAGAGTACACTAATGAGGAGTAGTACCAATAGTTCAGAGGATCTAAAGGGAAATTTTTTGTAGCAGCACAGAGTTAGCAAGCAAATTCTACATATATATGAAGAAAAAATGTTGCCTCTAGCTATCACACAGAACAAAACTGAATGCAGGTATAAATACCAAAACTCATTGGGAATTAAGTCAAGAGTTAATCTTGTCCAAAGAAAGCAAGAGCTGCTGGGTTTAACCACACACTGCAACTGAACCCACCCTACAGAAAACAGCCAGAGTCTGTAAAACTCCTTATCAAAGACATCATTGATATTAAAAGTCTAAAAAGCCTCAAGAAAAAACGCAGCCTGGCGATGCCCAACCTGGCCTCCAGATACCCCTTGGGTCTACAGGAAGCAACCTGGAAAATATGTAGCAGGAGGCTAAAAGCTGGCCATATGGTACCCACCCTCCTACTGAAGCATTTTTAGGGAACTATTTAATGAACAACTCAAAGTGAACAAAGAGAAGAAATCTCTGGATCTCCTGAGAGCAGCAAGAGCATCCAAAGTTGTAGGCAGTCAAACAGGACACCTCACAAGCTAAGAGAGGTTTGTGTTTCCCGTACAACACACTCCAGGTGTCAGGGAGGGACAGGACACTGAATACAGGTCCCCCAGCAGCCCTTGTATTCGTGTTACAACAGAGTAATATCTTGTAAACTTCCCTCCAGTTTGCACCAGTGAAGAGAATTATCCAAATAGAGTGTTTTTTCACATTCTGTTCTTTATTCGTGGAAGAAAATGCAGCAGGGAACCAATGAGGCCACGTCAAAAGATTTATGTTGATTTAATGAGAGAGAGCACCCTGATGCCATGTTCGAGGCAGGCAAGCTTGCATGTTCCTTTTAATTATGGGGAAGCTGTGTCTTACAGTGCAAATTATGGCATGTACCAAATGTAGTGGAAAGTCACTTCAGTGCAATTAAAAAGAGAACGTGACCCTCAGAGTAGATAAAAGGCCGTAATTCATTGTGAAAGGCTCAGGCAGGGTCATAAACCTCAAGGCACCATCTCTTCTTTGACAATTACAAAAGCAAATGGGTGCAAAGAATAGAGAAGGGTCCTGTCAAGCTATCCTTATAGTACCTCAGGACTACAGATTTACTCAGAAGGCAAACAGGACCAGAAGCAACATCAATAAGGGCCTGCTCAGGAACTGTACCAGTCAGCAGCGATGGGAGCACTACGTGTCAGTGGGGAAAAGAACTGGAAAGAAATTAAAGCCACCCAAAGGAATAAGAGCTCTGGAGACCCGAGACTCAAATGCTGGACTGAGAGAACACACCCCGAATGGAACCTAGTCCTCAGTAAGCACTAGGCTTGAAAATGGTTTTAAAAGAAAAGATAAACCCCCCACTGAACATTCCCTTCTGCATGTCATGAATGAGAAAGTCAAAACACCAGTCATCTGAGAGCCCTGGCTGGTGCTATCACTCTTTAGTAATAGTGTCACACTCATAGCTTTCGTGCCTCCAGCTTGTATATTAGATACAAGAAAATATGGTTTGAGTTTCACATAATTAAAACACTGATGTTGCTGTACTCAACACAATCCTGTGTTTCCCGATTGCTTTTTAACCCAATGACAATGTAATACTAAGCATGAACAACTTTTCTCATTTCAAAGAAGGAAAACAAAAGATTTACTTGCTGGTTGAAATAAAATTTGGCTTAAGAACATCTCAGTCAGAGAGCAAACGTGACACAAATAATTACAAGCTCCTCAGTGTCTGTACCATGCTATGCTGTATTTTAAGGTTATCATGTTCATCCCAGAGTCAACAAATCTTCTATTCCTAGAGCTAGTTATTAACATGTACCTCAGGTATAACCTATTTATCCAGAGCAAACTGCACAGTTAAATAGCAGAAGTTAATCTACAGGGAGAGGAACTGACATCAGTGGGGTCAGCCAGAAAAATCAGGGGCAGAATCAATAGCAAAACCCAGTTCTTCAATCCCAGTCCAAGGGTAAACCCAGTGAGAAACAGCATTTCCCACTCCTCCAGCTGATGTCATGCCACCTCGGCAAAACAAGACAGGCATCAGGTCTCTTCTCTAGAAAGAGGTGCAACCATCACACCTTGCTCACAGCATCTCTCAGCATGCGAAGAAGGATCCTGGATGTCATCAGAAGATTGTTTTCTCTGAGTACATTTACTTGATAACCAATCTAGCAACCTGGACCACAGAGCTGCCACATCACCTTGCCTCAGCAATGGCTTTTCAGACGCAAGTTCATGTGTGAGGGCTGAGAAACATCAGACCACTGGCTGGAAAGGCAGGAAACAGCTCCTCATAGATTAGTCCCCTGCAGGATTCACATAAAGGATTTTAAACACTCAAAGAGGAATCACTTTCATGACCTCCAGCAGCTTCACCAGGTAACACAAACTTCATGACCTGATGTAAGAATATGAGAATTTTGCAAAAGTAACAGAAGACCCAAAGTGAGTCAAATCTCTAGGAACTATTTCCTTGAGGCCACAAAGAAAGAGCTCTCTCTTCCCAATTAATTTTCCTTGGTTTATCTTCTCAAATACACAGACACAATGCAGCTGAAAGCAGACACGACAGAAGTGTGAGCGTCCACGCATTTGGAAGTTAATGTTCACCTCCCCCTCGCACCACATTTTATCACCAGCCATCTTAGTTTTCCCTCCTGGCACATCACACTAGCTGGTTTTTGGGAAACCAGACATTCACTCCATGTTTTTTATGAAAACAGCCTCAGAAAAAATGAGGCTGCTAGAAGATTTTTCCAGCCATCTCCTGGAATGAGGCTCTTCCCATTGTTAGCCACTTCACACACCATGACCCTCCAGTACTGCTTCTGTGACAATGTTAGCAATCCAAAAAGATCCTTTAGAAATAAAAAGGTCACAAAATCTCCCTATTTTCCTTTCTGCGAAACAGAGGAGAGGGTTTAGTGTGTGCACATATAGGCAAGAAAATACCTGTGTGCAAGAGGACTACATGAACACAAGTATGCAAGATGTTGCCATTCACACACATTGAAAATAAACAATAAAAGCAGCATTTTACAGGCTTGTGCTTGAAGACAGAAGCCTTCTCCCTGCTGAGCAGTAGGAAAGAGAAACAGTAGTAAAAAGAAACTTTCCAATGCACACACTGCACGTCTGATCCCTGTCTAGTTTCTTACAGCTTCCTCAGAAGCAGTTGGGACCTGTTCACTACAGGAGGCCCTGACCTTACACCAACAACCAATTCCTACTTCTTTACCAAGACTTTTGAAGTCCCAGGCCACACACAGAACACCTTAGGAGGAGCCAGGCCACCCCAGCTAGTTCAAACCTTCTGCATCAGAACACTGTCAACCCCCATAATTTCTTACTGTCCATCATTTACCAACAACATGTTCATGATGAGTCTTCTATACATGATACAGGGACCAGCTGCATGTTTTGCCATCACAACACAGGCCAGCAGCAATTTGAACTTTGGAAAGTACTTGCTCCACAACTCTCCAGTTCTGCTGCCCTCCCTCCTGCCCTCCCCAGCATCACTGGTATTTTGGAATGTCTTACAAGCACTTGGCTATTTTGGAGGCTGCCAGAACAATACTGTTTCCAAGAATACCATAGAGGATTCTCTGCATTTTCTCAGTGCCAAATCAAGCCTGCTGTGTTCATGACAGTCCTGCGACAGAGCCAAGTATTAACAACACTTCACAAATGGACAGAAACAGCAGAAGACCCAAGAGTCCCAGCTACCAAACTCCAGTGAAGTTCAGAAGAGAAAGTTGTCATCCCCACCATATGCACAATCTCTGAAATGAGAATGTGTGAGAATAGTTACAAGCAGTTCACAGCCACATTAGAGCTTTTTATTAAGGGTGGAGAATTCTGCCGCACATCCTGTGCCCTAGGAGCCCCTCAGTTGCCTAACCTTTCCTCCTTAATGTCTCTTTCTAAAAAGAAAGACCATAAAATAGTAAAAAAAAAACCACAAATAAGTGAAGTCTATTCAAGCAAGGATAGCAGATACACACACTCCCACATGAATCTATCAAGCATATGACTAAACAAGGCAGAGACGCTCGTTATCAGCCCATGTGGCAGAAGAGAACAAACAATAACTAACTGCAGCACTGACCCTGTGGTTTTCTGCCAGCTCCGTTTCTTTCTTATCTACAACAATTACACAGAATGCCATGCAGTATAAACTCAAATTTTCTTTAGAAAGCAAGTTTCTAGCACAGGCATAGTAGCCATGTAGGTCAGTAACTCAAGATTTCTTTCTGAACTAGTAAACGTGCTCACTGCAGTAACCAAGATGTGCTGGTAATTCCCAGATGTGCTCACCTACCTCATTTAGATGCTAAGAAGGAGTGCAAGCCGGCAGCATTGCTGGGTTATACAACCTACCTTTACCCTTCACAGCTAAGGACAAGACATGCAGTCTGACTATTAAAAATGGCAAGCAATGGATTAACCTCTATCAATACAGCCTCTGTTCTCTTCTTGAAGGCAAGTATCTAGCACAGGCGTAGTAGCCATGTAGGTCAGAAAAGCAACAATACCCAGTCACCATCCAGGTGAGCTGGATGGTGGGGAATAGATGAAGAGTCTTTCAATCATAGAATCATGGAATGGTCTGGGTTGGAAAGGACCTTAAAGCTCATCCAGTTCCAGGGACACCTTCCACTAGCCCAGGTTGCTCCAAGTCTCGTCCAGCCTGGCCCTGAACACTGCCAAGGATGGGGCAGCCACAGTTTCTCTGGGCAACCCATGCCAGCGCCTTACCACCATCACAGGGAAGAACTTCTGCCTAAGATCCAATCAAGATGGATTATACCCACCTTGATTGGTATGCCCATCATCTACGCATTGTGGGCAGAGTTTTATCAACATGAAGCATATCACCAGCATGGCAAGAGCTTCTTTTTCCCTTTATATAAATTAATATATAGGAAACGTTACCTGGAAAAACTGCAAGTTTTTACAGCTCAAATATATCTTCAGAACTGAAGAAGCACCAGGAGCTTTAGTGTTATCATCATTTCACTTCTCTTACAAGTCCAGGAGATAAAAATATACAGGCGGTATCACACCACACAGGCTACTGGTATTTCAGAGCAATGATGGCTCTCTTCTGCCACGCACACTACAGCAGCAAAGCTACAGCATAACCTGACCTGCCAGCACATCTGATTCAGTGCCAACACATGTTATAAACCAGCAGCTCTCAGCATGTAATCCTCAGCATTAAGATTATTCTACAACCATAGCGATATGGCACAAAATAATTGCACTTCTAGAAATTCTCACCTACCAAGCCCTTTGAGACTGAATCACATGAATCACAAGACTGCATTTGTGACAAATACCACCAGGAAAGCTAGGGTAAAAGAACGTATGCCAAGAATATGGGAAAATCTAAAAAAGCTTTCTTTGAATTTGAATACTCAAACAATGAAATCAATTCCTCACCTATCTGCAATTCGTTACATATCTTTAACAAAGCAAACAACCTCCCCCCAAGCCCAACCCCGCAACAAGCTGCAGCTTATAGGACTGTTGGTTATAGGAGAATAACCTGTCATTTCATACTACAGTGCAGGATATCCAGAGCACCGCAGCAAAAATCTCTTCCAATTACTGTCAAAGCTTTTGTGAAGAGAGAACAAGCAGCATGCAAAGCCATGAGTCAAGTGCCAATCTAGCCCCCGTTAAACTATTTTATTTTCACGTTTACATTGTATGTGGGATGGAGATAAAGGCTCCAACAGAGCAGTCTTGAGTTTCAGGGCTCACTTTACATTTCTCTATCAACTTGTTTCATACATTTGAGCATTTCTGAGCATGTAAACTACAAGTTTGTTCAATAACAGTTCGGCAGGCAGAGGCCAAGTTCAGAGCAGCCTGAAAGCTAATTCAAATGGGCAAATTAGGAGACGGAAAAGTGAGTAAGACTGACAGTAATGGCACTCCAATCTCCATACAGCAAAATCAACAAAAGGCTCAGTAGCAATGGCAGTTTCATGTGCATATATATATGTACTTGCAAGTTTCCTACCCTTCCTTGACACATTATAATCAGAATTAGAAAAGACTGAGCACTCCAACACCATGGACAAGACTTCTTGGCTGAAAACTGTCACGACAATATTTCACAGAGGACTTAAACTTGTGACAAACTTAAATCTCTGGAGTTTCACACAGCCTGTTAACCTCGACAGGACCAAGCTGCAAATTCTCTGGGGGAGGTGACAAGATGGAAAAAGAGGATTCTTTCCAAAGTTAAGGATAAACAAAAAAATACTCTTCAAGATCCTTAACTCGCTGAACAAGCATCGAATGCCAATTCTTTACTTAAAACATACAAATTCTATGATAAAACTTATTTAGAGGCTTTAAAATAAAAAGAGTGAAACCCAGGGGTGATTAAGAAACATTTGCCAAATCAATCTTCTTTCATCCACAAGCTGTAACTGCAGTATTTCACACATGGCACATGCACGTTCTATATATATATATTTCAGACTCAAGGGCAAGGGAGGATAAGGCAAAGCCCCGGCTGTGGCTGAAGAAAACTATTTTTGAGAGCAAAAATTAATTTTTAACTTCCTCTGCACTGTTAAAACAAGCTGCACACAAGCAGTGGAGCCAAGAGTCTCACTTAGCAGCTGTCTAAAAGGTTTCAGAGCAGAAAGTGCTAGTGTCTCTGCGAGAAGTAAGACTCTCATGACAAGAACTGCCCATGACAGGACACCTGAGCATCTCCATAACTATTTTTTGGTTTAAGAATGTGCTGCAAATGCTCCAAGGCAGCACAGTGCCCAGGCTGTGCAGTCAGCTCTCAGCAGAAAGCTGTATGGTCCTTCGCTAGATGGACTCCTGATACCTGCAAGCAAAGTCAGAGACAGCTCATGCTGGCCAAGGAAGGACCATGAACATCTCTTCTGTGTGATCATCTGGCTCAGGAGCTGAATTCAATATTTCCTGCTACAATCCAGCATCTTCAGACTAATCATAGAATAGTTTGTGCTGGAAGGAACCTTAAGGCTCAATCAGTTCCAACCCCCTGCCATGGGCAGGGACACCTTCCACTAGACCAGGTTGTTCCAAGCCCTGTCCAAGCTGGCCTTGAACATGGCCAGGGATCAGCTCTTTCAAGACATTTCCTTGGCCAGCCTTGACAAGGTCCAATACTGTTGTCTGAAGGAGGCAGAACATGAGCAGGGTACGAGGTGGCCAGCACAGAAGTTGTCCTACCAGACACCAGTTTCCAAGTCTGCAGATCTGCCCTCCTGCCTCCAGAAACAAACACAGCACAATAATGTAGTAGAAGTAACCACTGACCAGAACCCCCCATCCACCAACCAGTACCCCCTGCTCCCACCCTTCCCTGTGCACCAACCACCATGCTCTGGGCTAGAAAGGAGTTTCCTCCCAGCTCTTCCTTAGTCTGGCCTTGCCAAAAAGAACCCCACCAAATAGGAGATTTATGAGTCCAGGAACAAAACTCTCCTTGCCAAAAAGTGATCAAACCCAATGATATTTTACAGCTTAAATTAAACTCCTGCAACAAATGGATGAGAAAAAATTTTGCAAGGCTGGTTAATTACAACATGTAAAGCATTTAAGTGACACCTAAATCACATTTTACAACCTTAAGTGGAAAAAGCAATCTTACTCTGTGTAACTCCCACCAACCATCCTAGGTCATCAAGCTCTTGGAACTGTGTTTTACAATAAGGCACCCTGCACTGCAACCCATTTTCATGCGAAGTAGATGGTATCTGTTCTTCCTTCCTAGTAAAAAAGCAGATTTCCACAGATGTGGCAAGATTCTTTCCATCCAGGAACCTTTAAACAACTCCCAACAGCTTGCATATTAGTACACTGAAACGACTTGTCACACGCAAAACACATTTTGCTCATTTGATCAGCATCATGTAAATGATCTGTTTAGGCCTTCTTGAATACAAAAAGATTCTCAATAAACTCTGTTGGGTTTGTGAGGGTTTTATGTTAACTTTTATTTCTAAACCTCTGAAACAACCAACATCTCTGCCTCTAGTTAATTTCTAAACAAGCTAAACAGTAGTTTGCAAACACAAGGGCTTGTGTGTCCTCTTAAGCTGTTGGAATTACTAGTGCAGGACAACTTCCCAGTCACTATCTCAGCAATAGAAAAACAGGAAAGCAATCACCTGCTAGGTAGGTAGCAGGGGAATAGGGTCTTTCAGCTCCATGGGAGAGGCTCAACACAATGAGCCAGGGATGGTGGAAATCTCTTGATAAAACACCTGCAAGTAGAGAAAAACCAAATGCACAGGATGTGGTGCTACACTCAGATCTTGGCCCCAATTTGTGAGCTCTGCTGTTGGGTTTGAGGTTTTACTATCTCAGTTACTGAGAAAGAACAAAGCTCCCTGGAAGACAGCAATTGAGACAAAAGTGATCATGAAGAAATCTCCATCTTTGTACCCCTCCTGCTGACTCCTCTCTCCTCTTTAGTTTTATTATCCTGCATAAACCCCTTCACCTGTGGCTTGGATGTCCTGATTTAAGCAGCAGCAATGAGAAGTTAAGAAAGCTATACAATTCTACTACTATTCCCAAGGCTCTGAACAGCAGCTGTTGCATCAATCAGATGGGCTGTTAACTTCATTCTGCTGCTCTGAGCACTTGCCTATACTACAGAAGGTTTTATCACATTAGCTGCACCGGCACATCCTCCTCCTCCACTACATGAAAACTGCTGTTGCAAGACACGTAAACCACCACCACCACTGCTCAATCTGGCTGAAAATGCAGAATGAGCTACAGGCCATAGAAATGCAGCTGCACCTACACAAGTTATGTCGGCCCTAGCCCTACAGGTAAAATAGTCATTGCCTTCACTGACAAAGTCACACCAGTATGGTTTTTTTAACAGCACTTGAACCAGCAGCAAACCCAGGACTAGCAGTCGAGACAGTGGAGCAGCCTGCCTTCAGAGCAGGGCATATATACAGCACTCACTTACGTGCAGGTTGCTTCATGCCCTAAAACATCACTAGTTGATTTATTTAATCAGGGTCTCTGCAAGTCATGTTCTCTCCATTGCTGCTGAGAAGTGGATTTCTTTCCACTCCTTTGCAAACAGTCTTCTGGAGGCTGTTCCTGTCAGAGCAAAAGCCTCATCTTGCACTTGCCTAAAGAGAGGAGCCCATTTATGAGAGCTTGCTCACTGCAACAGGACATTTGTGCCCAATAAAAGTGGGCACACATAGAGCTGCTTCCTTCAGCACTGTTCTGATGGCAGCTGGGAAAGGGGGGGGAACAACTCATTAGATAATAATTAAAAAGAAAATAAGAATCAAAGCTCCCTCCTACAGTCACCACAATCTAACAAGAACTAATGACAGAAATGAGATGTTGCTAGATTGTAAAGGCAGTAGAAATGAGTCAGTACACACAAGGAGAAGATTTGACACTGTAAAGGGTATCTGCACATTAAATACAGGGCTTCACTGGCAGGCTTTCTGCCCCAGATGAAGGCTCTGCAGGACATCTGGACAGTCAAAACAGTGAATATATAAAATAACACACTGGACTCCTGAGCCAGGCCTGGCTGATGGTATTACAGATTTGCTCTGAATATTTCATTTGCATAACAACGAAGATGCAGCTAGTGGCATTCAGGGCTGGGAAAGACATTTACCTTGTCCTCCTTTCACCAGAGGCCAAAAAGCAGACCCTCAGGACACAGCAATCTATACAGAACAATCCATATATTGGTCTGCTGCTTTGATGACCAGAGATTTATTTCTCCCAAGGGTAACCACTTACCAAATCAGAAGGGCCAATCAGTCTTAATGTTTCCCTCCAAAAAAAAAGAAAAGTCAATATCTTATTATCCTAAATGCTTGAAAATAATAAGATGCCATAATTAAATGAGCCATGAGAACACAAAGTAAATCAGGAGCCGAACACAGTGCCCAAGAGCACTGGTGTTTTCTTGCTCTTTCCATAATGCCTAATTACAGGATTGAAACATTGGTGGGGAATACTGGTACCATAGGGCATACTGAGACCAGAGAAGAAATGAACAGCAATAGACTGCGCAATGCATCCAAGCCATTCCCTTCCTGCATTAAAAAATAATAACAATGAGGAAATATGCCCATTTCCCCCTCCACTCCCAAATAACTTCTCTCCCAAATTAAGAATAAAGTCACAATCGGGAGGAGGGGGGGGCTGTGGTGTGTAATAATCTAAGGCAATATGGTTTCTTAGTATTTTGGAGCTTTTCCTGATTTTTCCTTTTTTCCTGTTTATCTTGGCGCATTTCCACTTTGCTTTTATAAGCTCCTCACTCTTGAACACCACAGCAAGAAATGCTCTTTTGTTAAGAAATCAAAGGAAAGATTCTCACCCAATGTCCTAGTAGCCGAGGCTCAAAGAAGCATTAGCAAATACCAAGAAACCTCTTGTAAAATCATCCTCTCTCTTGACTCTGGCTTTCCTCTTGGGAGGAAAAAATAAATATATATATATATTTGGGGAATATATGTCTCTATGTATTCTCCAAAGCTTTCCTTTTGTCAATTTTTATTTTATACACATACGCATTGTACTACCAAACGTGAAGAAGCTCCACTGACACCTCAAGCTGCTCGCACAGGCTGGTAAGACCAAAACCAAAGCTGTCCTCTTCAGTTCCCTTACCTGGCTACTCCTCCCAACACTTTCCAAGCCAGATGTCTCTGACCAACAAAGCCAGTTTTCCTGAATTCAGGAGAGACATCCAATAGGATTTTCTTTAGGCTGTTCAGAAGGCAGCTACCACATAATGCAGGCTATTTAAAGAGACTTGGCTGAAGTCAAATTTAATAATTCAAGAGATTTAAGAGCAGTATGCATTTGAAAAACACCCTGCGTTGCCTAGGCACTACGTGCCTTTTATATGCTGTCCCCAGTTCACTAGACCAGTCTTGATGTTGCAAGAACAAAGGTTTTCATCTTTTGAGAACATTTATCAGCAGAAAATAAGAAATTAGAATTGCAATTCGCTCCAGCATCAACTCTTGAAGTTTAGTTTTCAAAAGCATAAAGAAGTACTCACATGTTAGTAGAATTGTTAGTTTGGAACATTGAAATAAAGAGTATTGCTAAGCAAAAAGTAAAAATTACAAAGAATTAAATTGTACTGGGTTGAACTTTGTAGATTTCTCCATCCACCAACAGACCTTGTCATTTTGCAGAATGCACCAAGAGAAGCACCATGACATGACAGGCTGCACATCGCCCATGGGAGAGGGACAGGGCTTGAGACCCTGCTCTGCTAAAAGGTTGCTGAGGAATCCTGTAGAAAAATCCAAACCCCGTCCTTGCACTATAACTTCTTCAGAGTGGCATTTTTAATACATGCCAAGGAAAAGCAGAAACAAGAAGCATCCAAACTCCATACCTCCCTCATACCCAAACAACAAAAAGGTACCTACCCCTTTCACAGAATCATGGAATCACAGGATGGTTTGGGTTGGAAGGAACCTTAAAGCTCATCCAGTTCTAACCCCCTGCCATACGCAGGAACACCTTCCACTAGAGCAGGTTGCTCCAAGCCCCGTCCAACCTGGCCTTGAACACTGCCAGGGATGAGCCATCCATCTTTCTACACAAACTCTTAAGAACATACTTGCTAGTGAATAAGCCCAGGTTGGCATTTAATTTTAGGCTGCAGAAGCCCTAAGCTTTCTTCACTTGCCAACAAAACACCTTCCAACACACTTGCTAGTATTTCCACACCAAGATCCAATACCCCACTGTAAAGACAGCAGAAATCATTACCCAGAACTTCAACAAACCAGAATTCTACCCTGATGTTTTTGTACTATTTTGTAGAATGAATATAAATTGAGCCCATATGACTGAGACAGTCACCAATTTCATCACAACCACAGACATTTCTTCCCCTCCTGTTTTTGTTTTGCTGTTACTAAATACATGGCAATGACCTTGCCTCCAAGCAAACTTTTCCCCTTTGCTCTCCCCAAATATCCACTCATCAAATTGTTGGAGACGCTGTTTGTCAGGCTGAGCAGAACACACTTGGGTGGTTCGCTCTGTTTAAAAACTATCAACTCCCAATGTGTCAGATGGCAAGTTTAATTTAGCAGGCTAGGAAATTACTTAGTCTTGTAAAATCACTGCAATATGGTATATATCTAACTCAGTAAGTCCATCTGACACACAGGGCTGTTAATGCTACTGATCAGCCCCATCCTTGCACAGTTCCGGCCAGCAGCTGTGTCTGCAGAAACAACTAAAATGTAGATGACCTTTTCATTTTCTTCTTTCTTCCCAGCAACACACTAGAATGTTGCCTCCATTACTGAGGATTTGCTACATGATCATCAACACAATCAGTAGCGAGCAGAATAAATACAGTCTGTATTTCAGAATCAGAATAAAGAGGCAAACAGAAGCTTCATGTTCTGTTTGTGCTGCACTGAGTATGGTGGAATATAAGGACTGGGACTGTTAACAGGGCAGTTTCTGTGTGCCAGTCAGTTAATGCCTGCTATCATTATGGATTTGTATGTGGGCAATGCAGGCATCTATCTACCAAACACTTCCTGCAAAAGACAGAGGGGCCATTAAAAGGCACCATGAAATACAACAAAAATCCCTGATATGATGGGAAAAACAAACATAAACAGCAAACAACATGCACGATGCTCCAAAGAGACCCAAGAGACTCAGTGACAGGGGTCCCTTGTTCAACTGAAACACATCATCAGCACACAAAGTTCTCAATGCAAATACAAGCGAAAACTCATGCCATGGGATTTCAAGCACTCAGCTTAAATGCAGTCAGGAGGATCTGAAAAATTCAAACTGATCTTTTTCAACTGTCAACAGTGAGAGGAAAGGGAGAGAGAAACGTGGCTTATAAAGCAGTTCATCAGAGAGCACAATGTTTTGCTATGGCATCAGACACCATTCCAAAGAACATCAGAGACTATTTATAGATGCTGTCAATGTCCTCCAGCTCTCCAAATGAAGAGAATTTCTTTGAGCTATCCCAATGCAAGAGACACATTCAGAAATGGAAGGTTGGGATGCAATAATCCACATTCACAGCCATCCTCAAGGTCTACGAATTAAAAATCTCTACACAAAAATGTAGAGCACTCTGGCCCTGACCCAGCAAAGCACTTAAGCATTCAACTGCTTCCTCTTCTACTTCAGGGGGACAGTTTATATATCTAGAGCTAGTTCATGTCACAGGGCTTTGATGGTTTACAATGAGATAGCTCAAAAATGTCCCAAGAGCCCACCCATAGTTCAGCTTTACCTTGCAAAACACGGAGTCTCCTTGACCATCTCCCTACACACACAAAAAAAAACCAGAAACAGGAGCAGGACACTGACTGGAGCCAAAGTATGTCAGTTTGACCTACATTTTCCAGCTGCAAATGGATTCTCTCCATTGAAGAGAAGATACATAATGAACAGAAAGACAAAAAGGACAAAGCCCAAAGGTAAGAGCCACTGTAACACCATACTGCTCAAGAAGCTGTCAGTGCCTGTGGGTAACACCCTCTGAAGGTCTGCCCGTCCCAACCAGACCCTGGGACAAGCCTTCCTCCTAGTGACACCTCTATGGGCGACACAGGTGCAGTGTGTCCTACCTCTGCCAAGGGGATGGAGGCTGCTTTGAAGGAATGGTACCTTTCAGACACAGCCTATTGCCTAGGTAGCACCAGCAGCCCAGGTCTCATTGCTGATGCAAAGAGGGAAGAACTGAACTGGTGCTGATACTTACCTGGGGAGGTTTATTTTGCTTCATTATTAGTAACAGCTTATGCAAACTATTCCATAACAATATTCCTATACCACCTGCTGGAAACTATCTGTGAGAATGTAGGCAAGGCATGGTGCATTAATGCTGTGATCCATTCATCTACCCCAGCACGAGGAACTGCCCAATGTACACGCAGAGGGGTGCTGCCTTCTGACACACTGCAGTGCTTTTACTGTTATTGCTGTATTAAACTTTAATTACTTTTTAACTTAGATATTTACACAGAACATAAACAGTTCAGAAAGATAACTGTCAACCAGACAAGACCTCTTTGGCAGGACTTTGGGATGAAATCTTACTCTTCTGGTGATGGCAGCTCTGGCACAGAATTGCTTCAGTTCTGTAAAATTATGTCTATATATGTTTGATCCCCTTGGGGAGACTGCCAAAGCACCAAGATTAATTAGCAACTTACCTAAAATACACTCTCTATTAGATAGATTTTAAAGGGTTCCTTGTCACAGACTGCTTTATAAAAACACATTTTGAAATATTAATGAATCTACGTGACATAAGATGACATTTTGAACTCTGTCTCAGTGCCCATTCTCATCTCCACTCTAAGTAAAATGACTTTTATGAGTTTCATGACAGCTCTGTACTTACATCAGCTTTGCAGAGTTCTAGCCAAATCACGAAAGATAAACTCACTTGATGGACAAATGTAGCATCATTATGCTCCCAGCTACTGTGACATCCTCAATCAATGCAGTTTTGCATGTAGATAAGACAGGAATGTATTCAAACTGACCACAGTGCAAAAATAATTGCAAAGGCTCTTAGCAATTGCATTGAAACGTACACTCCTAGTGCATTTCCCTAAGGAGAAGAACAAGGGACAGGTATCAAATCATTTGTGGAAACCCTAGGAAAAAGATACAGACTAGAAGTGGTCTGTCTGCCAACACAAGTGAGATGGGGACAACACTTCACTTCTGGTAGCAGTGGATGTTTCATTTACTAGTCTTCCTTTCCAAGCTATTTTCAGTACTGCTGCTCAAGGAGCAGGATTTCTCAGGGAAAAGCCTGGTTGTTCCAGTCCAGGCTTCCAGAGAAGCCATGCTCCAGCCTGTTTCCAGTCCAGAGCTGCGACTTAGAATATGGACATGCCTGCAGAAGCAGTAAGCCTGGGTACTGCAGTGCAACCAACCACACATTCTCCTTCTTCATCTGATCCTCAAACTAGCAGAGTAAGTTTTTAGGGTAGAAGCATTAGTTCACAGACTCATCCAGTCCTCTGGCAGACCCAGCATCTATGAAAACACAAAAGAAGGGCTGGAAATGCAGTAAGAACCTCACCACAATTAACAATGCACCACCAAGGGGTTTGTGCTGTAACAGCGTCGGAGGCACAGCCCAAGACTGCACAATCACAGAACTAGATGTTACTGTAGCTATGCTCATCATACTGATGCTGCTAAAAATAAAGCAGGAAGACATTCCTCACCTGAGGCTCAGGAGGGTTCTGGTATGTAGCTGAGTCATGCAACAATCATTAAATTAAACACACCTTGATCTGTGGTTTACACTCCATCAGCACAAGCCAAAAACCCAAGCCTTATTCGGCATATGGAAAAAGCAACACTGCACCCACTGAAACAAGGCACAAGGAAGTAATTTGAAGGTCAAAGTATCCTAGAAAACACCTGCAGTAGTAAGATCAAACTGCATTAAGAAAGGAGGAAGCAAGAACAAGCTCAAACACCATTTTTTTCTCTAAACAGAATATGAGAGAATATGTTTAGTGCTTGTGAAAGACATCACACTGACAGCAACATCCTTATTCAATGAAACAGCACAAGCCTCCCCCCGCCCCATTAGCACCACACACAATTCTGCTTGGCTAACTGCAAGGCTCTGCACTGCCAACGAGATCATCTGTGCCAGAAGCTTAACACAATTCATCGGCACTGGATCAGCTCAAAGGTGTAACAAAAGCTCCAAAAATTCATTCTTTACCACTTTCTTTTTTTACTTTAACTTGTAACGCTTCTCACACACTAAAAGTCCTCTTGAGAAGCTTCACAGTGGCTGCTTACAATCTAGTTATTTCATATAGTTACTATTCATTTTTACAGTGGACAACAGTGCAAGAACACATCACAGGCATGAGGAAGGCCATATTCTGAGAACACAGCGCAGCTTTAAGTTATACGTTGGTTTAACTTAGACACATGGAAAAGCAAGGAGCAACAAGAGTTTAGGAAATAGATCCCAACTGCTACTGTAGTAACAAAAAGAAAAAACAAAACAAACACCACAGCAAAACCCACCAGACTTCTCAGTTCAATAAATGAAAGACATCCAAACATCAGTGTTTTCATTCTTTCCAAGCCTGAAGCATTTTGACTTGCACACAGAGGCACCACTGGGACAGCAGTCATCTTTAGCTCCACACTTCAACGTAGAGAGTGAAAAATAGGCCAGCCAACAGGTAACACTGAGCATCCAAAGTACCTGCTGCCAGAGTCACAGTGCATTTGAGCAGGCAGCAGATGACTCTCAGCATCCTGCAGCCAGTGTGGTCTCACAAATGGGGAAAAGTCCAGCTCAGATGCATGAGCTGCCTGAAACAAGGTGATTTTGCAGATCCATTGTCACACAGATCTTCATCTTGCATCTTTCTGATGTATAGGTTGAAACAGGCACTAAGTGAATTCAGGGTGGGATGACAACCCCCCTTCCTTGGTCAAACATCCCTTGCCCTTTGTTCCCTCTCTCACAAACGACACCAACCTCTCTAGCTCTTTCCTTTTCCAGGGAAACTGCTGCATTACTGTTTCCTGCAGGCATCCACACTCCACGAGTTAACATCACAGGAACAGAACTTAGCCCCATGTACAAGCTTCAGTTTCAAGTTCAGTCTCAATAGGACCATTGCAAATTCACCTTTCCAGTTTAAAACTTGTTATACAGGTTGAGCTTACTTCTACCAACCCAACCACTGTCAGCCAGGTTTAAAACTACCTTAAGAACTCTCACCCCACAACGTGCTGTTCATTTTATCTCACAGATGGCTTCAACGTGGAGGTGAAAAAAAAACTTACCACTGCCTTAGGCATGCAGAAATAGCGTCAGAGGAAAAGGGCTGACTTGATGTCTGTCACACTACCTAAAGTTTTTGTACTAAAGCTTCCTTCTTTTCTACTAAGCGTTGAATCGAGGCACCCTCTGTTACACCTGCCTTTGGGTACCTTCAGAAGACCTCTCTCTACAGCAATCACAAAGGCCAAAGAAATGCACCTCCCAGAAAGGCATGTAACACCCGTTCCATGACTACACACACCTTTGTCTTTACAGACACAGCACTGCTGATGAGGGTTAGATGATCTCTGGGTTTTAGAGGTAACTGAGACAGGATGCACAGAAAGGCTGCAGCATTTGCAAGACCCAGTTGCCCAAGTCATCAGCCACAGCCAACACTCCACACAGACAAACTGCTTTCCAGCATTCTCGTATTCACTTTACAGGAGCCATAATTTCATGTTAAATGCATGCTGCTATATGGTGAAACAAATCTGAGCTTTCACCCAGCCACTCCTGCCCCTGAACTCACTGTCCCTGTGCCATGAACACCACCAGTGAATTGATCAAAGTTCATTATTTTAGCACAGCAAAAGGGGGAAAGGTGAGGAAAGAAGTATGTGTGCAAGGGGAGGATAAGTTTTCAGCCAAATCATCCTCATGCCCATTTTGTGACATAACTGCACAGACACTTGGGCACCAGACAGACAGTGAGGTCCCCAGGGTCAGGACAAAGGGCTGGGGTTGGAGAGGCCATACTGCTCCTCCCCAAGCCAGTGCCAGATGAGCAGCATTTGAACAGCTCCTGCATTTCCTTGAGGATCCTCTCTCAGTTGCAACTGCCCAGAAATTAAGTTCAGTAGACTTGCAGCAGCTCACAACAGAAGGCACAGGAACAACATTTCACACACGCTTCAGGTTTGCTGCTTCCTGACAAGAGCCCAGGCAGGTCCAGGTCTTGCTCTACACTCTGTGGCTTACAGAGCACACAGGGAAACAAATCACCTCAAGCAGGCTAGTCCAGGGCAATCACTTAGCGATCAAGTTTGACTTTACACTAGAGGCCCCAGCAAGAGCAGGACATGCAAGAGCAGGACATGCAAGAGCAGGACATGCAAGAGCAGGACACGCAAGGCAGTACGAGCAGGGACCAGGTGGCCAAGAGGACAGTTGGAACAGACCCCTCCAAGCTGCTGTCACAAACACCCAGGTATTCAGGTAAGGAAGGAACATCCTCCCCTCTTACATCCTCCTCATGAACCACTTTTCCTTTAGTTCAAAACTGCCTAAAAGCCTGACCTGAAGGCGAATCTGCTCCTCCTGCCCCCATGGAAAGGGCGACCCCCAGGCCAGCTGTGATAGTGGCCACCAGCCCTGGTGGGCCAGAGCCCCAAGCTCATTCCTAGGCCAACACAAGACACATGGCCAGAGCTGTGAGCCTCCACCTCCCCATGCAGAGCATGGCCCTGGGAACTCCCTGCCAAAGGGATCAGCAGAACCAAGAAGTCAAAATCACAGCAGGATTAGCTGGTCATACCAACACAGGAGGCACAGCCAGAACAATCAGCATTAATAACAGGCATGTTAGAAGGGGAATTAAGCCTCATGTCTCTGGGATTAAGCTAGTTTAACAATTAGAAGCCACTATCCAGAGCTGAAAATGGGAGACTACCCCACTTGCCTCTTAACTACTGGGGCTGGCCAAATGGAAGGTATCAGACCTTTGGTGTCTTTAGGAGTCTGAGTTAGGACAACCCTTTCGGTGGCCGAGCCTCTCCACCTCACTCCCCCAGAGGCTGCCAGAAGCTGTAGAGACTCCAGAGAAGTTATCCTTTATAACTTATAATAGAGGAGTTATATGCTTTATACAAAACATCACTTTGCCACCCACATACACATACACCCACCAAATTTGCCCCACCCTCTAAGATATCACCGAAGCACATGTGCATTGAGAACCAGTGGGAATATTTAACTGCAAACCTGGAAAATTGGGTATTTGATGAGATAAAGACAGAATTCCTGAGAAGAAAGCAGTGTGCAAAAAAACACAAAGCTGCAAATCCAAACTCAACAGGCTTTACACAGCTTACTCTCCCATGCTGCCTTTGTTTAAACAGCAGTATATCCATGTTCTCTACCCAGTCTCCCACACAGTGCACTGCACATCCCTCCCCCTACTCCTCCCACCCACAGATAAACACGCTATGGAAACAAAGCTTGAGGAGATAACTGTGGAAACCCTGAAAGAAGGACAACGCTATTCCCTGTGGAGATGCAAAGATAGCCACAGAATGAAGCTGCCTGCTTGGGATGCTGTTCTGGTCTCTTGAGGATAGGTTCAAGTATGTGCCTTACAATTAATTTGTTTGTTATTTCTGTAACACATCCTTATTTCTATCCACTGAACTTACAAATAGCTTAATTCACTCTTTTCTTTAAATCAGAGCCATTCTTGTTGGGTGAACGACCCTGAAATGCAATTCACACTGACAGTATAAAGCAGCCTTACTGTAAACACACACCTAACCCTTCACATTCTCTCCAATGATTCGAAACAATAAATCAGCTATTTATGAAACTGAAAGGTCAACCTTGGATGCATTTCTGCAGGGGACAGATGCATGTTACAGCTGGGGGGTGGGAAAGTCTGAGCCACAGTGCTACTGGCCCAGAGGGCTTTTGGTTATTAACTACGTGGAAGGCCCCCCCACTGCACTGAAAACCCAGACAGGCCTCATTCTCTGCTCATGTAACAGTGAGCTGTGCACTCACCCTGCAATGTTTTATTGATAAGGCTCCACTAATTCTGTGTTAGTCAGGCACATGCACTCAACTGTCACAAATCAGATCTATAGTACAGGTGGTTTTAAACTAGACACAGAAGCACATGCCCTAAAAAGTGCAGGACAGCTGGCAAAGAGCAGAACAGACTCCAGAAGCTAACCCTGAGTTAGCATTAGGAGGCAAGGAGCATGACGCACTACATTAATACAGGGGAACTTCTTATCCATAAGAAAGCAATAAAGGAATAAGTGACTGAAGGCAACCCTGCTATCAATCAGGCCTCAACCCTGAAAGCTGCAGGCAGGTTTCAAAGGAGATGCTACCAAAGAACCCCTGCGACTGCAAATCTATAAGCTACTTCCACAACTTCAGCCACACACCTGAAGCAGCAAGACAGTATTTGCAAAAGCTCTCCCCCCAGGAAGCCCACTTCTCAAAATTGGGCAGCCCTAAAGGCAGCATTAAGCATATTAAGCATCACCTGAGCTGCTGTGATTGACTTCTCCAATTGACTGTTTAATACAGCTTTGTTTGTTTGCGTTCCTTCTTACCTGCTGATGTTGCCTGGCTCCCGCTGTGATAGACTTGACAAGAGTATCTACTAATGGCTTACACATGATCTGTAACGAAAGACCCAATCTCTTATTAGTGGTTTGCTGGCAGACAGGTTTGGTTTTCAAGCAAAACAGTCTATATTTTACACAACTTCTTGAGTAAGAAGGAAATGCCACAAGAAAGAAAAGTGCCCAGAGGTCAGCAACAGCTTATTTGAAAATTAACAGCTTTCCTCACACCAGCCCTGAGTGAAATCTTGAACACAACACAATCAGCAGCAGAACTATGAGCTTAAAAATATCAGGCAAAGATTTCACCTCCTGTGTTCTGCCCGATTCTGGATTTAATACTGCATTTTCCTGATACTTTATGCAGGCAGCTCACTCTGCACAGACGAACAGTCCCTCAGACTTTGCCCAGAGGGACAAAGGAGAATATGCTGAGTTAGACTGGAGAACATCAGAGCCTCGGGAAAGATCTGAACACACTTGTTAATAGGGCCAGAAGCAACTCTGTCAGGAGGAAGGCCTCCCTGGAGACCTCCAGGTTACCTTAAAGTTGTGCTCTGCTACAAGTCTTGATCAAACCAACCTTTCTAGAGTAGTAATTGTCAGCAAAGCTTGATGAAACTCTATTCTGGCCTAATCCACCAGTTTCTATGCTTACAGGCAAAATACTCCCAAATTCAGGGGCACAAGAAATGAGAAAGCATCTGTATTGTAAATACCCTACTGGAATACCACTAATACCATCTAGCAGGCACTGGAAGGTCTGGCTCTGACAAGGCAGAGACAGCAGCTTGCTGCACAGTTCACTGATACCTTGTGCAGATGGTTATTAACCTGAAACGGTTTGGGGGGTGGGAGGTGGAACAAAAGCCTACTAGAAGAACAGAGAGCTCTAGCAAGCGAGCAAAGCCTAGCTTTAAATAGGCCAAGATTTGTGTATATTGTTACCTTTGTTTTATAAAAGAGATGCAATGACGTGGATGAGGGGATCAAGTGCACCCTCAGTAAATTTGCAGATGACACTAGGTATTTATCTGCTTGGAATCAACAGAGGGATCTGGACAGGCTGGAGGTTCAACAAGGCTCAGTGCCAGGTCCTGCACTTGGGTCACAACTACCTAATGGACCACCAAAGGCTTGGAGAAGAGAGGCTGGAAAGCTGCCTGGCAGGAAAGGACCTGGGGAGGGTGGTCAACAGCCAGCTGAAGATGAGCCAGCTTGTGCCCAGGTGGCCAAGAAGGCCAACAGCATCCTGGCTTGGATCGGCAATAGCGTGTCCAGCCTTGTGCAAACCTTGCTCATCCCATTATCTTGAATACTGGTGAAAAAAATCAAAGCTTCTTAGGCTATATTTAAAGAGCAGACTTCTGTTCATCTACATTCTCCATGCAGTATCCCAGCCCAAACCATACGTGAGATCCTGGCCTTCTGCAGTGTTGTTATCAAAACATACAGTATTAACAGTCTGAGCAGGGGCAGATCTAGGAAACCTTACAGCAGTTTTAAAAGCCCACAATAAAATGGGCAAGTTTCTCTCCCTACTTCCCCCTGAGTTACAACTGGACTTGGGAGCCAGCAGACAATGCACCACACAGTCAGCAACACTCACCGGGAAGCGTGTGAAGAGATCATGGAACATGGAGCTTGTAAGGGCACTGTTCCGTTTACTCAGGAATTGTGTCAGTGCTTGCTGATAAACTGCAGTCACCCTCTCCATATCCAAACAACCTGTGCTCAAAAGCTATAAGGAAAAAGCAGAACAAGAAACGTTTCAAGTGAAATACAAGGATGAATCACTAGCAATGAAAAAATTCATTTCTACCAGTGCACAAAGGTTTTTCCAACAACCAGATATTCTTGGGTAGCTAACATGATACAGTCCTATAGGATACAACATTTAGAACCATAAAGACACAACAAAATGGACCCCAAACATGTTCACCCAAGTACTGATGGCCATTTGACCGCGTTAGTGAAGGGCAGGACAGCTTCAGTAAGAAGTAAGACTACAAACACTGTATGTAGTGTGAGGGGTGTACTTCTAAGTTTGTGCTGGGCAACTCTAACACATGAGGTTCACAGAGCACTCAAAGCCCATCCTGCAGCAGCTGTGCTGTGCACATGGCATTGCCAACTGGAGGGTTATCAGAATCTTCAGATGTTAGTGTATGTAGGTATATAGGTCTACATACAGTTAGCAGCTATGTCCAGGTTTCCTGCGTACCCAGCAGACAAGCCCTAGCTCTGATGAGGGATTCAGCAACCCCAGAACTCTGCAGGTGCTCCAGTATCGCCCTCTGGTGGGGAACAAGGAACCAGACACGCAGCAACCAGCTGAGACCTGCACAGACGCTATGGATGTAAACTACCAACACAGGGGTGAATGGAGAGGGAAACGTGCAGCATCGCATCCCAACATTCCTGACTGTTCTCCTCTTGCCAGGGAAGCACTGCATTTTGGGAGGTCAAAGCTGTGATCTTCACAATAGAGGATGGACCTTTTGCTAACCTCTGCCCAAGCAATTTTTCCATGGCTCCATAGCAAGTTAAAGCCATGTTAGGGTTGTGTCCCATTCTCAGGTCAAATTCCCACAAATTCAGGGCTACTGCAGCTGAACACAGGCTAGAGTGGACAGGGGAGATGGATCTTGAAGTATCTGTCCTCAGTTTCCCAGCCAAGTGTCTGTACGTCGCACTTCTTTCACACACACATCTGCAGGGGAAGAAAAATGATTTCTCCTCCCATGTTTATTGTAAAAAACTTCTTCTATAGTAACATGCTTTTCCGTAGATTTGGCCACTCCATGATAGGGTCTGCTCTAGTTCCACTTTCCTGCTACTGAAAAGCTCCAGATTATGCTCACAAAGCACTACTCACTGGAAACACATGAGACTTTTGTCTCTGGTTCCCCACTGCAAAACCTTCCCAGCCTGAACACCAAGTCAGCACCAGCAGCATCACACAAACTGAACCACGTCACTTCCCTCAAACCAGCAACTGCCTTCAGCTGCTGGCTGTGCCCTTGACTCAAGACCACAGGTCTATTCCCACAGGAGCAATAGCCTTCCCTGGAAGCTGCACAAGGATGCTGTGAAGCATGTCTCACCCTCACTTCCACGTCAAGTATGTTGTTTATAATCCCCACAGATCTCCCACTTTGTTTTTCTTTCCAGAAAGGCCCAGCCTAGAACAAAAGCTGCTTGGATTAACACTCAGTGTCTCACTAAGCCTTAGAAACACCGAGTATCTTTCCAGCTGCTAATAATAGCTCTGTGTTCGTGATTTCCAGGCCCTCCCTCGACATGAGGTGGCCCTGTTTATTTCCCCCCTCATCCCCAAAATGTCAACAGGATTACGGCACTACTTCCTGAATGCAATTTGAGAGGTTCAGAGGCAAGTATGAGGCTGGCTGGTGAAGCACTACTTGCTAAGTTTCTAGTGGAGGCGACTGGACTAAGCTTCCCAATACACAGGGTCACCACATTCAGACACCTGTGGAATTCAACAGACAGAGTAGGCGAAGGAGGACCCACAGTAAACCTCCACAAGTAATAGACATGCATAGCACAACCAGATGAAAAGTGTCCCTGCAAACAATCATCACTGAAATGAGGCCTGCTCCACACTTTCTTCACTCTGAGATAACTCAGCCCAAACCTCAGAGAAGTAGCTCCCCCTGATCCACCACTGTCCTGTGCCTCCCGGCTCCTCAGCACCCTTCCAGAAAAGAACTCAGAGTGACTGCCAAGAGGTTAATACGAAAATAGCAAATCAGCCAGGAGAGCAGATTAAATATACAACAGGCTTCTCCAGTTAGCCACTGCACAGCAGCAGCCCCTGCTGCGTATGGCAAGCAAGCACTGAAAGACAGGAGGCGATAGGCTAGAAAGGGATGGGGAAATTTAACAGCTTCATGAAAAACAAATCATGGAGACAGGTATCTGCAGGCCACAAAACAGGAGACTGAACAAGCAAAGTCCACTCAGTGAAATGGGATAATGCAACTTTACTGGTAAACCCCCCTGTCCCAAGAGCAGCTGCAGTCTGACCTGAGAAGCCTGTGGGATGCTGTTGTTTTGTTTCTCTGGCAGAGGGGTAGGAGTTGACGACTTATCAGACGTGTTTCCTTTCAACACTTTGAGCAGGTATAAAGAGGCACTAAAAAAGAAAAGGGAAGAACAGCAGTTACCAGTGTCACAATGTCACTGTGCAAAGCCACCCGAGGGCAGAAGCCCATGGCAGAAGGGTTGGAACTAGATTATCTTATGGTCCTTTCCAACCCTAACTATTCTATGATTCTATGATGCAGGCAGTTTATCCTGTACCTAGGAGGATTAAATTGCCCGAGAGGGCCCCTTCTCTCAATCTAACCTACTCTTGCCAGACCTAAAGACAAGCAAATCTTAGGAGGCTGCATCATTTCATTATTTGTCACCACAGTCAGACACCTCCACTATCAGGCTGGGTTCTTCAAACTCATGTTTTTGACTAGTAGTGCTTGAAGATTTCTGCCTTCCCAAGCCTGCACAGCTCAGCCAGGGCTGCAGTGCAGCCCTCTCAGCCCTGGTTGCTGTGTGCCTGGAGAACTCTGACATATCAACCGAGAGAGTATGCAGCCAGCCTGCTGCTTTTGAGAAAGGTTGTATTAACTGGGCACAGCTCCACTCAGGGCTACCACTGCCAGGAAGCTGTCAGGGAGCTGTGCAGCACACACAGCCAGCTCTGCAATACCTGGAAGTACCATGGTTCCTGCACAGCCACAAGCCCAGTGTGCTGCAGAGCCAACACTGCCCAATGACACTGGGTGGACCATGCAACATGGTACCCACTGCATACTCAGTTGTGTTGAGAAATCCCAGATGGAGTACAAAAGCCCTGAAACTGCCTGCAAGTCACACGAAAGCCTACCGGTAAACGGCACTCCCATTTACACCAGGAAGCAGCACAACTCATGTTTCCTAACACACACACACGGCTCACCCTAGTTCACCTGTGTTCATCAGCAAAGGAGTGAGTACTGGTACGTACAGGAATCATAATCATTATTGTCCTCATTGTGCTATCACTGTGACAGTAAAGCACTGTATTTACAGAACGATCACTGCAGATGGACTATAAATTGCTCTCATCCACACACACACAATTGCTCCCCGATGAAGCCTCAAGGAAGCACTTCCCATCACTATTAGCAAAGCTGTACCAGACCACTTTTGTATCACACAGCCCACAGAAGATGACCACCAAAACAATGGACGTCTGTTTGAAAATGCTTCAGGCTGCCAGGATGATTGACTAGTCCTCATGTAAGACACAGATGCTGGCACCTAGACTTCAAGTCTCTTGTTTCTCTGAACTGCTTTAACATGTAATACCATGCCTGCTTACAGCCAACCCACAGCACTGATTAGACAGTCACCTGAAATAATAGAGAGCAACTGAAGAGTCAGTGTGCTTGGAGGCTTTCTTCACAAGCCTCTCCACAAAAGCATGCAAATCCTCTTGCAGGGCATCCACTCTCTTGCAGTACTGCTTCATTCGGCACAGGGAGTTCCTGAAAAGCAGTAAAAACAAACCCAAAGACATCACCTACAGAAAGAGCTCTGGGGAACAGATGGCTATGAAGCTTTATCACTGGGCTCAGGGTGACACATTAACAGAAATGGTGCTAGCTGTGGGCAGCAAAACAGGCAGTCACTGCTGTGGCAAGAAGGGTGAGGAGACTTACCGCTCTTTGCCTTCCAGCACTTATTTAGGCATCACAGTCAACTCTCCTCCAGAGCTCCACAAAGGCAACTGGCTTCCTCAAACCCTGTTACTGCAGAACTGCTTCTCAGAAGGCAGAGAGCAGCACTGAAAATGCTGTAGAGCAGCACTGGGGATGTCAGGGAGTGGTGTACAGAAGATGCATCCTGACACACACCAGTCATTATGTCTTTGTCTATCTTGTATCATGCCTCACTTCTGACCATGAAAAGAGAATGTGTACTCTGCCTGAAACTTGTTGGGAGTTTCATTCCAGCCACAGCAGCAACTCTGTAACCCTAGGGAGGTGTTGCATGGTCCGACTTGAAGGTCAGAGAGCTGTAGAGATGTTCAGTGACATAGCACAATACCTGCAATACCAGTATTTGCTCTTAAGGTTTCCACCTGCAAACAGGTTTGACACTTAAAGTCCCTTAGACTAGAAAACCCAAATCCTACTTTATTTCCTGCAGGTTATGACTAAGCATTGTGTGCATGTGTGGTTCTACACAATCTGTAAGTACAGTAATTGTCTTCAGTCTTAGAAAGACCAATTTCTGGGATTTAACCAACACCACTGGTGTCTATCAAAAGCTATTGCCTGTTATGCAGAGAACTGAGGACACTTACCTGAAGATATTGGCTGTTTTCTTGAGGAAGTCAGCCTCCTGCTTGTCAGAGTCTGTGCTCATGCACTGTTCAATCACCCGAAGCAGGGGCTCGATGATGTCAAACACCAAGGGGTTCTCTGACTGCTTAGTCAGGAATGCTTCTATCAGATCCAGCACCTGTAAATACACACTGACTGACATGAGAACTAATGCAGACAGGAAATACGACAGATCTACCCAGAGCAGCTCCTTCAGACAGGAGGGGGATGAAGAAAACTATTTGCAACTGCTACTTGTACACCTTCTGCTTTCATTTGTACTGTTAGGGCATGAGAAACTGAAAATTAAAAATATGGAAGTGAAGATTAAAGGCAGTCTGTTGACTTCAGCCTTATTTTGTACAGTGACACCATTTAGAAACAGCAGTTATGCTAATCACTGCCACCTGGCCAGACCTGCAGTCACTATAACTCGTCATAGATCTCTATTAGCACCACTGACTGATAGCTCTCACCCCTGCAAGCCCCACTTGAGTTCCAAACAGTGTATTAGCATAAGATCAAGCTCTTCTAGCAAAGCATCAGAATGAAAACGTAGTAAAGCCAGTGGCTGTTCGGCCTTAGCCCATTTGACACCACATTTCTATATATGAGTGGTGCCCCACTTGAGTTCCAAACAGTGTATTAGCATAAGATCAAGCTCTTCTAGCAAAGCATCAGAATGAAAATGTAGTAAAGCCAGTGGCTCACTACCCTGTTCGGCCTTAGCCCATCTGACACCACATTTCTATACATGAGTGGTTGCAACTGTCCCTAGATGCCCAAATATACTGAGAGTCCATGCTGACACCAGGTGGCCTGAAGTCAGTATTACAGCAATAAACAGGGGTATTAATCATAATCCTCCTGATTTTACTATCATAACAAGCAAAAATAAGCTTACACTGCAAAACTACCAGAGGGATTTTATGCATGTCACACTAAGGCACAGGCACCTACCTTTGGGTAGACATGGGAAAGGATCTAATAAATTGAAGCATTTCAAATCAACAAATGGAAACCACAGTTCACTTTCTGAAAGCACAGTCGTTTTTTGTTTTCAAGCAGGCCTATGAGGCCTCAGTAACTGACCACAATACCGCTGTGCCACATGCTGTACAAAGCCAGAACAATCCAGTCCCAACCTCTAGAAGCTTATCACATACATGAATGCCCAAGCTTTTCAGTGTTAAGTAGCTCACGGCATGCAGTAGGCTTCCACTAATGTGCTAGTAAGCCAGAGGTCTTCAGACCAAACACGTATCTCCCACCTTGATCTTGAAATCCCTCCGTAGGATCTTCTCCTTCCGAATCCTGTCCTTCTCATCCTTCTTTGCCTGGACGCGTTTCTGCTGCTCTGCAAAAAGGGCTGAGATGTTCTTGTCAAGAGCCATCATAGCCTCATCATCCAGCTCTTCATCACTCTCATCTGCTGCCTTTTTGTTTTAGAACGCAAAAACAACTTGTTACCTCAAGTA
>NW_009921306.1:5476-8068 GCF_000696875.1 Nestor notabilis | reverse complement strand
TAATATATTAATATACTCTAGAATTATAATGCACAGTTTATTTAAGCAAGGGTCCCAAGGGTCTTTGGGACCCCTGTGGTTGTATCTTTGTTGACCTTTGGCTGAACTTCTTTCTTTGTTCTCCTGTTACGGTCTTAGGTTGGCTTCTCTTCTGACTTTGTGAGGAATGGTTCCCAGTTCAATGAGCTGGATAGGCAAAGAATGTTCTTTAACCTTGGTCTTGTTCCTTCTTGACATATATATGGTTTTCTTTAGTTAAAGTTCAACTTGGTGGTTTGCTTCAGCTAACAATCAGTAAAATGAATCCTCTCCTATCAACTAGGCTGCTCTTCGCTTCTGAAAGCATACTCTTACTCACACAATTGTCCCTCTGCAAGGTTTGAGCCTTACGAATATTAGCCCTATTTAGATTTCTCTTAAATCATGCAACCAGATCCTTGAAATGAAAACTGCTAACTAAGAAAAGGGATAGAAGCCTTCTAACGCTTAAATATGGCCACATCCACCATCACATACTGCCCAAGAGTGGCTTTTCCATACAAGGCTCCTCTCAGGTGTTTGCTGCCAACATTTTGCCTGTAAAGCTGGTGGCTGCTGAGGCCGAAAGCTGAGAGATGTCCATATTTCAGAAGAGGGAGCATTCAGAAGCAGGTATGGAACTGGTGCCTCTTCAGCTGCTCTGCAACAGACTTTCCCCATGACCTTTCTCAAGCTATTTAATGCTGGGTCTTTTCAGGATAGTTACAGACTTAAAGAAACAAGAACAAAGTGGTCGTTTCTGAAGCTTCTAAATACCTTTGAAAAATCACACCAGACTATCATTCAGATGTTGAAAATCTGGCCTTTCATCTTTGCCACTTACCCTCAGTTAAAGATGGGAGATGTAGAATAATGGAGACACTATTATGCCCCAGCCTCATCATGCAACTGAGAACAAGAGTAGCAGAACAAGACAGAATAGTCTAGTGCTGACTGAAGTGCTTAGACATGATAGAGACAAAGGCCAGAACAAGAAGAACAAAAAGGGACCCGGGTAGACTAGTTTCTAGGAACGACAGATGAAAGACTCACTCTGACTGCCATTGAAGTGAGTGGAAAGAATCCCATTGAATTTAATGAAAGTTACATGAAGGACTTGTTTGTGTTTACCTTTGTGAAGCAAGAGACATGGATACAAACCTGCAGATAAGCCTGGGAAGTGTCAAAATCAGACATAAAGAAGAGTTCACTGCAGACGGAAGGGGCAAGCACAGGATTTCTAATCTGGTTAAAAAGCAGAATGCTACACCCCAAGAAAGCATACAAATTTACATACAAAACTTCAGTGAGAAGTAATGTGAGTGGTAGCAGATTTTGGTGACAGAATCAATATCCATCTCATAACTATGGTGGAATCTAGTGCATTTGGCATTCAGGACTAATTAGGCTGAATTATCTAAGGTATAATGCCCTTTGGTTGGGACACATGTTGCTACTCTTGGAGCCATACCTGCAAACCAAGTCACTTGAGCCTTCCGAATACAAGATGCACCAGTATGTATGCTGCACAAACAACCTATAGTGTTAAACAGGTTTGGTTAGCTGTCAGCCCATGGGATAATTTTATTGACCTCTCCTGCTTCCACTCCCCAGCCCCAGCCCCATGCAACTGGTCTGGAGTATCATTGTGAGAAAAACAACAGGGAGAAGGCAGATCTCTATCAAATTCAGCAGCAGACACACACTGCCCCTTGCAAACTTGGCTGTGTTCGCCTGAACTTCTTCAGACACCTGCCCAGGACCAGAATATCCCCTACACATGCAGAAGTTGGCTATCCCAGAGTGATGAGTAAAACATCTGTCATGTCTTTGGTGGCTGACCAGGCTGCGTGTTCTGGCAAGAGCATCACCAGCCAGAAGTTAATTTCAGCCTTTCATTAATACCCAGGAAGCAATGTACAACAAACTAATCTACTCTTTGGAGGGGTCTGTGAGTGAGGAGAGGAGGAAGGAAGAAAAAAGTAAAAAGAAAAATAAAGGAAGTGAAGAGCTGTTTATAGCAGCTAATGAAATTAAACTAGGAATTTCCAGAGGACTTTAGTCTGGTTTTCAGAATGAAGGACCAGAAGGTACATTAGGAGACACCAATCTAGAAGAAAGAGAATGGAAACACAACAGTTCTGCATTTCATTTTGCTCATGTGAGTAATTCCTTTGAAGTCTGAGAACTTACTCATATGAATACATGCAAGAGTAGGGCACTAATCTGCAGTTTCTTAACATTATTTCATCTGTAAAGTCAGTAATTACAAAAAAATAGAGCCTCATATTTAATAAAACCACCTGCCCATACAATCACACTACTTGTATGAACGGTCACTAGAACCTCATTTCCAAATTAACTACAAAGTGTAGGCTGCTGCTTTTTTTTTTGTTTGTTTGTTTTGCTTTAAAGTAGGCCTTTAATGCCCCATATATCATACAATCACAGAATCATAGAATGGTTTCGTTTGGAAAGGACCTTAAAGCTCATCCAGTTCTAACCCCCCTGCCATGGGCAGAGACACCTTCCACTAGAGCAGGTTGCTCCAAGCCCCATCCAACCTGGCCTTGA
>NW_009921306.1:0-5445 GCF_000696875.1 Nestor notabilis | reverse complement strand
CCGGCAACGCTGCATGGTGTGGCCCAGCCACAGCTTCTCTGGGCAACCTGTGCCAGCGCCTCAGCACCCTCAGAGTGAAGAGCTTCTTCCTAATGTCTCATCTAAATCCACCCGCTTTCAGTTTGAAACCATCACACCGTGTCGCATCACTATTTGCTCTTATAAAAAGTCCCTCCTCAGCTTCTTTGTAGATCCCCTTTAGGTTCTTGAAGGTCTCAACAGGGCCGTCTCTTTTTTTAACGTTGCTTTTCTGTCTCCCTCCATGTTGATGGTGTAAATCACTAAGCTACCTCTCAGTGACACATTCCACTCTGGGATGAAGGGATATGAATCTGCTGCACCAGTAAAACTATGATAACACCATGCTCTGGCCCTAGCAATACTCTTTGTTGCTCTATTGCAAAAAGAAAGTTGATGGCTGTGTTTGTCAGCCTTCCACAGTGAACAGTGTCTGATTACTATCAATGCCTAGCCTTCCTTACAGTGCTCTTTGGAAAGAGAAGTGGAATTTCCAAGAGGGAACCTCACAGTCTTTGTTTCAGATTTTTCTGTTCTGCAAAAGGTCTGGAAAAAAATCAAGTGTCATCTGAAACTCACACAGCAGCCAGCATGTCTTTGTGAAGAGAATTGGAACATTTCTAACATACTGCTTTTATGGGGCGCTCACAAAGCCTGCTGAGAGGTTAATGGGAGACCTGGAAAAGTTTAAAAAAATAGCTGAAATGCAACACAAATTGTTCCATGCTTTAGCTTGAAAGTAACTGCATCTTTATCAGACACTTTAAAAATAAGAAAGGCCTCTTAAAAAAGCCCTACTCAGAAGGGCAGTTGGGAAAACTGGAGTGGCTGAGATGATACCCATCAGCAAATAGAAGAATGGCTCAATAGTGGCTATTCATCAAGAAATTCTGGATGGCCTCAGGCCTTCTGTGTGGAGGGAAGTGTCCAAAACGGCACACAGGTAACTGATGGTGACAAGTTTATATGCCACTGAGGATTTAGGGTTCAGTTCTAGGGTTTGGAGGGTTTGCTGAGTTTCTGAAGAGAAATTTGTTTCGTAAGTTCCATCAGCAAGACTGATATATTCAGGTATGTTGTGGTCAATTAGCCATCTCCAATCCTCCCCCAAACCTAATTCAACAATTTAACTGGGGCAGAGGTTTGCACCCCTAGGAGGTTAAGCAGCCAAAGGCAAATCTGTCATGCTGCAGAAAAGCAAAGTACAATGGGAACCCATCCATATGCAGTTATAAACCAAAAAATTCAAAAAGAAAGAAAAGGCTTTTAGACACCCCAATATAGGGAAAAGTTCTACGAGAGCTCAATGTATATTAAGAGCCACAAACCCACATGTAACCAGACTTTATTATTTCTGGCACTCACAGGACTACTTGGAGGGGGTTGTTTCAGCTTTTGTTGTCTGGAGAAGTAAAACCTACTTCCCCAGTTTAATATTTTATTGCAGTATGTGCATTCAAATGACCAGGTCGCCAAAGATGGCTCAACTTTTCGAAGTAAAACATTCATGCTCACACAATAAGTGGATTCTCAAAACAGGCTGCAGCATCTTCTGAGAAGGGCCATTATCAGCCTACATCAGACCTAAAGCAGCCTAGTACCTGACTTCAGCACTGCCAATTGCTTCGCATGAAAGCAGAGATGATGCAGGCTAACCTAGATATAGGGGTACAGACTGGGCTATATGTCAGCTGACCTGTTCTTTAAAAGTGATCTCTCCCTTTGCTTTAGTTATTAGAACTCCCATAAGGCTACTTTCTAATTAAACTTTTTCTAAATTTTTTCTTGCCATGAGTGATGAAAGTTATCAGTGCTGATGACAAATGACCCAGATGCCAGAAATTTGGTGTTAGGGATCCACTTTCAAAAACATTAACACTTTTTCCGGAGAACTGACGTCTTTCTGAAGAAACCAAACACTCACCAAAACTCCCACAAAAGCTGAGCTGTCAGTTGGGCACTGAAAACCTTCCACTTTGTTTGAACCACGAAACTCAAACTTACATTCAAGCTGAGGTGTAATTCAAGTGTCTCATACAGGGCCCCACCTACCCTGGTATCACACATGTAATCTCCTCTCTGGTTCACAGCTGCCATAAGCAAGAACACCTACAGATCAGCTTGATCCTCATGTGAGCGAGATTTCCATGATGATTACAAGAGACTTGCAGGGACAAGAGGAGATCTAACATAACAGGGTCATTTACTATACACTGTAGTGCAACATAGCCTGGGGACAACTGATACAAATCACACTTCCATTTTTATTCAGGCACCAGCATCTTTTTCATAAGGCGAGACCAAGACACAACAGAGAGGAGATCTGGGGGGTGCCAGGGTTATTTTGGACAGGGAGGTTGAGAAAAACTTCCTTCTTCCCTCATTTCCTCAGTTACACGTTCAGGTTACCACAGAGTCTATATTTATTGCAAAGTGATTGTTTCAAAGGCGATTACAAGTTCTTTAATTTGTTAGTATAATCAAAGATACATATAGAAAAAAATGTACCTTTCAAACAAGCCACTGCTTTGTAGTGTGTAAAAGTCTAAAAAGCAGACAAGTGTATTTTCAGGCTCTCAGACTAAGTAACCTAATGCTGTGAAAGAGTTGTTCCTAACCTGTCGGAGCACATCTGGAGTCCTTCACAGCACCAAGTACATTGTTCTCACACTTACTACTTCAGTATCACTATTTGCTTTCTTGGTCAGAAACCCCTGTACGATGTGATACTGCGTGGTCAGGAGGTAGCTCTTTTGTTTGCTCTGAATACCCACTCACTGCAGGGCATTTTTTGTTGCCATCACCTCTTGGTCTGCTGGGGCTCAAATCTGAACAGAGGTGAGCACAGAGGCACTCAAAATGCAGACCTCCATTCAGGAACACAGCAGAGTTCTCAGCCTGAATATTTATTTCCGCGCGCACCAGAGGAAGTCCCATTTATTGGTTTTCAACACACTTTAGCACTCAGGAATAAGGTTAAGAATGTATAGGCTTGAGATAGCTCGGACTGCGTTCATTAGCAAGAGGGACAGGATTGAGAAGCAAAGGCTCTCTTCTATCCCTCCATTTTCTCACAGCTAGAAAGGTGCATGTAACTTCAGGACTGATAATGAGGGGTTTCTTTGAAGTGAAATAGCACAGACAGTTACAGCACCTCATTTGACTCTGCCTCCTGCCCTGTCATTCCAGAACAGGAATTTCTCCTCCCACCCCCAATCTGCTCTTAATTGTTCACAGATTATCAGGTGACAAATCCTCTGAGAAGCTTCCACATGGACATTCCTTTTCAGATTGTCTTTTTTCATTGAATAAAGTGGTTTAGTGGCATGGAGACCAAAGCAGTTCACCCTTAAAGGATCAGAAGACATTTTAGCAAGCATCTCCCAAGAAGCAAATGCATTACTTTCTTGGATGAAAAGGAGCCTTTCCATTCTGTCTCCTGAAAGCCGTGCTAAACACTATGCTGTTTTACACCTTGTAGGCTGCCAGACTGATTCAGCCTCGTTTTTCATTGTAGACAACTGGAATGTGGAAGTTCTGAAGCACAAAAACCTGAGGCGAGGACGTGACAGGAGTCACTTGCACAATGGTAAGGGGCAAAAGACTTTAATTTTCCCTGCCAGCTGTTACAAATAGGACAGACATCCACCTCTTCCCAACTTCCACCCAGAAAAATAACCTGCTGACAAAGAAAATTAATTCTGGTTAGAAATGCCACTGTGCTCCTTCCCCCTTAATCACCAGTGTTACAAGCTGAAATTAAAGATATCCAGACAAAGTAAATGAACCCACCTTGGCAATCCATCACGGCATTGTCAAGTATCAAAGGAAGCAACATCTAGCTAGACACCAACCCTGAGCAGAAAACACTGGCTTGTGCACCTGCATTGCTCTGCACTCACCAGAAAGGTATGAAACCCTAAACTGTTAAGCTAAATTAAAAGTTCCATACTTTCACACCATGAAATATTACCCTATTTCTTATAGCAGAACAATCTTGGCACGTAACTTTTAAGCAATACAGGGACTCTGCTGTGCAATTTCTCCCACCTTCTGACAACTCACTCAAGGGACTCAAATGGTTTTCTCCAAGGCAAGCCTTGGAGTCTAGGTCACTGAAATCTGTATATTTCTGATTTACTCTATTCATTTCTTCCTAGCACAGAGTGAACAAGGTCATTAAGCTGCATGGCTGATCTGCAAATACTAAGGGCTTTTTCTAGTATCATTTTCTAAAACTACTTCAGTCTACACTTTCAGAAAATTAATGTTCTTCAACTGTATGATCTGTTAAAAAACCTAAAATACACCCTATCCAGCCTTTTGAGAGGGCTTTTGCCTTTTGTAAAGAAGATTTTTCACAGACACTAACATGCTTTTAGCTGGAGGAGGAGGAGATGGGAACATAAGCCCACTGCAGAAGCAATGCTTCTGAAAATAAAGAAATGGGAAGTTGCTTCCATACCAGGTAAAGAAGAACACGCAATTTTACAGTAATTCTAGAGGTACATAGGGTATTTATATGCCATTTAAAAAATCCTTTTTTTTTCAATTTATGGTAATACTACACATCATCAGATGAGAACTGGCAGCTAACTTTACCCGACTCTGCAATTTGTTTCCTCACACATCAAAACCTAACAAATAAGTTTAAGCCTAATCTAACTTATGTTGACATCTCTGATGAATTTTTTAAAAAACTCAGAGCATCAGCCAAGCTTGCTTTGTTCATTGTTACACGTCTGCTTAAAATATGGAGACACAGGATGAAGGTGGCAGAACTGAGTATTCAAATGCTCTTTAGTCAGCCTCCACACCAAAAAAAAAAACCAAAAAAAACCAACCTAAAAACGTCCCCCAAAAAACCAAAAACCGCACAAAAGTCTCCAATCAAACCGCCCCAAAACAAAGCCATCAACAACAAAACTGAGGATAAGCCTTCACAGAAGTTATGTCCACACGAGAATGGTAAGGTTACATGATGGAAGTACTTAAAACTTGAGACACTGAATCAACCAGGGTCCTTGGGAGATCCTTAGCCCACCCCTTCCACTTTATCTAAAGTAGCCACTTATAACTGTTATATTATCCTTCAAGCAGAATAGCAACGAGATCAAGATGACATAAACTGTCCTCGCTGACAGCAGAGGACAGGCAATGGTCCAGATTCTTAGGCCTCATTTCCAGAATTGAATGTGCCATAGATTGGTGGTTCATACCCTGCGATCTGCACAGTATCTGCAAGCTGCCCACAAAACTGCTGCCAAATAGAAAAGGAACATCTCAAAATAATACGTAAGCAAGGAGGGGAAAAAAAAAAGTGAGGAGAACAGGAAATTGATAGAAATGTTATCAGCGGAGAGCTCAATTGACCCTTTGAGGAACCATGAACATACGTAAGTCTATGGGACATTGGAAGGTGAATCC
>NW_009921305.1:107155-107544 GCF_000696875.1 Nestor notabilis | reverse complement strand
CGCCCGCAGGGACCAGCTGGAAAGTGCTGAGAAACGGGCGTTTTCCAGGCAGCCGCATTCCCATCTCCCGGAGGGTGGATTTTTTTAGCGGTCTTGGAGGAATACGGGCTCTGACAACAAAGACTCGGTCTTGGCCGTGCTGCGTTTAAACCAGGCCGGTTCATAAATGCCCAGGGCTGCAGAGGAGCCTCCACGTCCTGGGTGCAGATGCTCCGTTGTGCCGGGAGCATCCTGGCTGGGTGGCTGGATGGGCTGGGATGCCCTGGTGCTGTGAAGGGGATGATCAGAGCTCCCATGGCAAACAATCCCCTGCTGCTTTCAATATTGTGTCTGTATGGGGACTGAGGGAAGGAGAGACAATAGCCTGCAGAAGCAAGTTGGTTGTGTGT
>NW_009921305.1:95891-107124 GCF_000696875.1 Nestor notabilis | reverse complement strand
GTTACCAAGGGGTTTCTCCTTCCCAACAGACAATTCGTGTTGCTCCTTCTCAAAACCTTGGTGTTTATTAAATAGAGCAGTTGGCATTTCCCTTTAAACGTGTTTAAAAAGAATTCCTTGGAGTGCAAGATGCATGTGGAAGGCTGCAGCGGTCTGATGCGGTGGCTACTCTGAACAACTGTCATGTTGTGTGTGTGGTTGTGGTTGTGTACCGCTGCAGGTAACACAAACACCCGGGCAAGTGCATCTTCCTTAGCCCTGCACATGGGAATGAGGAAAGGGCCTTCCTCCACACGTTTCCATTCTAGTTGTGTGGCAAGATCCAGCTCTTTCTTGTTCCAAAGCTGGTTCTGAAAGTCTAATGGACAGTGTCGTGCGAGATGACAGGCTGGTCTAGCATTGGAACCATGGGAGTTTTTCAACAGGAAGAAGTTAGATGTTAGGTTTGCAGAAGGTGTGCAGCTCCTTCCTTAATCCTCCTCTTACTCAGCATCAATTAGGATCCGTCCACCCCCTTTTTTTTAACCTTTTTTTAACTGTCATGTTACCCTATTGTGCTGCAGAGCATGTGAACAGTTCAGTGGCATCCTTCCAGAGCAGTGACTTCACTGGCCAGATGTCTCCTTCCACATGGCAGTGACCCTTTTCCTGGTGACGTCAAGATTGATTGAGATGCTTATTTATTTATTTTGCCTTTGGTGTGTGTGGGCTTCAGGCCAAGATTCTTAGTATGCAGGCAGCATCATTCTGCTCTGTCTGCTCCATCCCTGAAAACAAACCAGCTCTCTGAGCACTCTCTTGGACCTTTATCAAAAGGCAGTTATTTAAGAATGGAATTATGAACTATTTCCCAAATGGCCAGACACAGTCTGCCTGTTACAGGGAGAACAAGAGATTAGACTAGAGAAAGAAGCTTGGCTATTTCAGGAGGGCTGAAATATGTGTAGCAGGGGAGTATGTAAACTATGAACACCTCAAACAGTGAGAAAATACTGACATTAGCAGGACTATGGCAAAAAAAAGAGAACAAAATAGAATTCTTCAGACTTTCTCAAAGGGTCCAGATTTTAGCCTTCTTGGATACTTTTCTTGTCCCAACTCTTTAATTAGTTCTTCCATTGCAATTATTTGTTTGCAATATAAGAGAATCCTTAGGTGCTGTAAGGGACAGGATTTCTTCCACAGTGCATGGCAGAATTCTTACTACTATGTCCCTAAAATCTTGCAACTATCAAAAAGAAGTGGAATGCCATACAAGCTAAATATATATACTATAAACTAAATACAGATTAAAGTGAGGTGAGAGACAACACATAATCCAGTGTCTCAACAGACTGAGACAGCAATAGGTAAAGTCCCTTACCATAGGAAGCATCTGTGGAAGAGACGAAAGTTGAATCCAGATTTCCCATACCAGTGCTTGCCTAGGACCACCCTCCCTTTCCCACTGGCACTCACTGCTGCACAGAGCCCCTTTGCTTCCCAGTGAGCTTCCCAGTGTGGGGCTGTGCCCTGTGCTACAATTGCCTTATTCTCCTCAGCAGTGAGCCTTGGGGATAATGAACTTGTTTTCTCTTATACACAGGGAGGAAAAAAAACACCTCCAAAAAAATATTGCACAGGCATTAACAAACTGTGTTAAGCATCCCATGATAAAGCTACCAAACTAGTTGAGCAATCAAATCTGATTACATGTCAAAACACTCTGAATCAATACTCAGCATACACTCAATCCATTATTGCCTCCTACTTTATAGGGACTAGTTGCTACAAAGAAAACTTTTGATTTTAGATTTTATTACTTAAATGTGTACAGATCCTTAGATGGGTAGATAAGTCTTATTTCTGCAAGGCATCTTGTAGGGACATGTATATTCAATTCCAGTAAACAAGTATAATTACCTTGAAAGACCAGTTCTGGTACATTTGAATGCAACCCTAGTAGATACTGTGGCTTTCATCTCCCTTCCGTGCCGTGCCTGCTGTTGAACTAGCATTAGTCTGGCAGATCTAGGAACGCGTTTCTGACTTGTTCTACTCAGTGGTCTGGAGTGATGCAAAGAAGAGCCCATGACTGCCCTTACCCTTGCAGATCTGCTAAGCAGCCTTGCTAGAGGGGTAAATTGGGCTCATTTTTGCCAAATGGAAGTCCTTGGGGATGCTGCCAGCACCTAAGGTTACCCCCTACCTTCATTCCCTCCTTGCTCAGAGAAGATTCACTTGCTACTAAGGGATGGTACTTGGTACTAAAGGATGGATGCTTATTCTGGGTGTAAATGTACTCTATGAATGATCAGGAGGACAAGGGAAGAGTAGGAGCAAATTGCAGAGGTCGGACCTGGCCGTAGCACTCTGTGGGTCCCAGAAAACCCCAAATGCCTCTGTGGCAATTCCCATAAGGGAGAGAAATTAGCAGTTACTTCCTTAACTAACATTGCTGTTGTAATTGTTGTTGCTATTAACTAACCTTATTAATCAGATTGTGAGGTCAGGGTTACCCACTGCAGAGCGGGGTGAGCCAGGAGGTGCTGTGCTCTGACCCGAACAATGACTCAGATGCTGGAATCTTCTCATGAGGAGCCCTTACACCTCCCGTGACCTAAGGGAACAGACAGCTAACAGCATCCCTCCTTCCACATCCAGCCCCAGGCCACCCAGGGACCTCAGTGCTGCTTAGCAGAAAAGGAGACCTACAATTGAGGCACAGGCTCCACAAGCCCATATAGGTGCCCAGATCCGAGGGTGCCAGGGTTCACTTCCCCCATGTCTTGCAGCCTCTTGGCTGGCAGGAGTTCAGAAACACCCAGGACTTCCTGGAGCAGCACTGCCATCAGGCAGTGACCCAGGAACATGGGCAGAGATGTTTGTTCTAGCAGTGTGCAGCACTGTCTGCATGTTATTGTGGCTCTCATTAGGCAGAGTAAAACACAGGCATGTCATTCTAGCTCCATTGAATATACAAGGAAAGAAAAATTGTCATTTGCCACAGGAAAAGAAAGTGGAAAGTCATTTAGAAACTATCTTCTAACCCTTACTAGGGTGTTTCAAGCAGAATGTGAAGAATTAGAACCCTTAGTCAAACTGATCTTGCTAAGTCTGATCATGGATTGAATTAGACAAGTTTCAAGCTAGCAAAAGCAGTTTTCATGCATCCATGCTGTGTGAATGTGCATAAAAAAGCTTCAGTGGCTTCCGTATGACTTGTGTCAATTGGCACTGCAGGCCACTGACCTGCAGTGTGAGGAAAGGCAAACTTGTTAGCTTCAGTTACTTAAAAGCAAATTTAAACTGCAGCCAGAACGGCCAAAGAAAGAATCTTCATGTGCTCAACTGAATCACTTGAACAAAAAGAGCACATGTATTGATTTGAAATTGGGTTTTGTTACACAAGGCTTCTTATGTAAGCAAGATCCCTGATCCTGATTGCTGTTGCATGAAGATAGGAGCTTCTTTTTGAATTGGAGACTAATGAGTACAGTTGCAATCACTTGCTGGTTTAGTTGCATGAAAGAGAAGATACTATCACAAAAGCAGCATGATATTATATATATCAATCATAATACCTGTCTTTATTTCTTATCTCTTCATCGCTGCACTTCAGAAGCCCAAGAGTCTGAAGTATGTAAAGGGAGAAGTCAAAGCAGAGATGTCACCATATAGTTACTTCCTCTCACTGTCCCAGCCATGAGATGCTTTCCCAGTTACAGCAGTCCATCCAGTCCCTAAATATCTATACATCGGTGCAGTGTGTTCTGGATGCAGTGAGGCTCTGTTTCCTCTCCTGGCTTCCAGCCTCCCTTGTTTGGCATCACTTTAAAGTCAGTAATACAGACCCAAATCTGGCCTTTACCAGTGTGGTAGTGGGACGTGGTATCTGGTGGGGCCCATCCCTAACCTCTTAGGTTGGCTTCTCACCCTAGATGTGTATTTGTGGCTACTTCACCCAAAGGGCCCTGCTTTGCCATCGAGGCTGCATGACATTTCAGCTGCTCTTGTGTCCAGTGAATCCCATTCACAGCAGATCACAGCAGAACCCTCACGTTGCACAGGGCTTTTTCCTCCATAGGTGGTATCACAGAAGTATATGGAAACAGAAGCCCCTTAATCTGAGGTTCCCTGTCACCAAAACTACCATGTGAATTCCAAAGTACTTAGGAAGAAGCTGCAGTCCTTCAGCCTACATTACAAGAGGAGAAGGGGGCAGATCTGAAGGTATTTATTCCATGTGCAGTCAGGGAAAATCCCCTGGTATGAGAGAAGCGACTGGGTGGCAGCTGACTTGAGATCTCTGGCTTGGCTTCATAAATAGTATTTGATGCCAAATTTTTGGTGAGCAGTTTCCTTAGTAACTTTGAATTGTGAACTGCGTAAGAGGGTGTCCCGAAGGGCCCAGGTTCTGAAGCTGAAACCCCACTGACCCATCCCAACTTTCCAAATCACAAAAGGATTTTGAATTCTTTTCCCCAAGATAAAACTACCCAGACTTAGAAGCTGTGAGTTTGCAGTGGATGATATTAAACTCTGAAATACAACCTCTCGGGCTGCTCATGGGAGCTCTAACTCACAAGTTTCATGCTTTAGCACACAGACAAGGGAAAGTTTGATATTTGATATTTTGTAATTTGACAATTGACTTTGTTACCAGAATAACACTCCTGTAACACACCTTGCTGCGGAGTAGAATGTACCCTGTAAGAACATCTGCAGACTGTGACATGTTTCTAGCTGTTTAACAGACCCATTTCTGAGTCAAAAGGTACTTTCATTTTCAGTAGCAGTTCCTCTCTGTTATCTTTCTGCTGGCTGAGATGTACATGGCTACCCAGAGATGAAAATCATCTCTTTTGTCACTGATAGTCTTCTGACATTTCCCTCTCTCCATGGCTCTCCTTCTGGTGCAAGGAGAAGACTATCCAACCTGAATGGTCTTGTCATTCATTCACGAGGAGAAGTTTTGCGAAGTGTGAAACTCTGACTGTCATATGCTAAACGTGTAAGGTGGAAGGGAGGAGGTTTAGATTAGACATAGGAAGAAATTCTTCCCTGTGAGGGTGGAGGATGAGCTTTAAGGTTGCGTCCAACCGAAACCATTCTATGATTCTATGCTGTGACTCTGGACTGCTTTCCCTCAAAGCCCTCCAGAGGGCAAGACCACAAGGAACCATTGGCCTTGTCCTATTAGGATGGCCAGAAGCCACTGAGAAAGCCAAGATCAGGGTTTTGCTAGCTGCTCATTTTCTAGCTGTAACCAAGAATGTAAGAGGGTTGGAAGTTAGATGACAGAGCTTGCTGGGAGGGAAAGGAAACCCAACAAAAGAGCTATTACCCTCTTTAGCCCCAAAGTTGATGTGGTTGAGAGATGCTGATGCTGGCTTATCTTAGGATGGCCAGAAGCCACTGAGAAAGCCAAGATCAGGGTTTTGCTAGCTGCTCATTTTCTAGCTGTAACCAAGAATGTAAGAGGGTTGGAAGTTAGATGACAGAGCTTGCTGGGAGGGAAAGGAAACCCAACAAAAGAGCTATTACCCTCTTTAGCCCCAAAGTTGATGTGGTTGAGAGATGCTGATGCTGGCTTACCTTGTGCTATTGAAATATCTGTGGGAGAGTCATCCACTCCTCCTTGCAGAGTGCCACATGCCTTGATAATTGTGCTTTGCTGGTTGTCTTGGCACCATGCAGCATCTCTGGGTTCCAAGCCTGGTCCTCGAAGGACTGCAGCATGGCCAAGCGAGCACGTAGAGTAAGAGCTCAGTAGAGATGTGTGTTGCTGCAGAGCCAGGAGCTTTGTGTTCTAGGGATAAGTCAGAGTCCATTGTCACTGCAGGAGCTCAGGAAACTGGAAAGGTGCCACAAAGCCAGTTCTGTGGTGATGGGAAATGGTGGTGTCAAGCCTTCCTCTGAAGGGAACCCAGCAATCTCTCTGCTAGTGCGGACTAGGGAGTCCGGGGGCTGAGGGCTGCTGCTTGCTGCAACTGAGGAAAGTCCCTTTTAGTCATTTTAACAGTTCCTTTGTGTCATTTTCTTTAGCTTAGGGAGGGGGACAGGGTGAAAGGGTCATACTGTGTATCTAAGTCAAGAGCCTGTGAGATATATAATTACTATTTGTGATGCCAAAGCACCTTCAGTAATGTGATACCAACACTGGATAAGGAATAAATCACTGTCTCATCTGCTAATGCACAGATTGTAAATTCTACTACAACTCCTGAGTTAGTTAAATCTGTGGTGGAGGATCTTGCAGGTCCATTTCTCTAGTCAAACAGTGGTTTCTGATGCGTAGGGCGCATATCCTGAGGTTGCTAACACAGGTACAGTGAGTTGAGACACCCTATTCAAGTCTTGCAGTGTATATAAAGAGGCTGAATACTTTACGTTTGGTATTGGGGCTTAACAGGGTAACAGATGAACTCAGAATGGAAAGTGTGTGCACTGGATTATTTGAGGTTGGGAACAGCATGAAGGTTGAGACCTGTAATCAGAGCTACAAGAGTGCCTTTGGGTCTGAATGCAGCTGTCTCTGGGCTCTGTCCTTACTGTTTCACATAGTTTGTGGGGTCACACACACATGCCTAGCCCCTGTTCACATACATGAGGCTGCTGAAAGAGGCAGTTTCCCAACCACCCAGCAGTTTCCTGTAGCCACTGCCAAATAAGCTGATGTTAATTCCTGCACCTAAAAACTACCTGGAACTGCTAACCCCATAAAGCGTCGACTCTAAGCATCCTAAACTCTGTTCTCAAGGGGCAGTGGAAGAGCAGGGATGGGAGGGAGGAATGAAAATCAAGCACAAGAGCTGTGGAATCTCAAGCTTTTCTGAAATGGCAACAGTCCCTTTAAAACCTGGTTTCATAACACTATGAAATTTCAGCCACAGTATTAGTTTTGCTGCAGCAGGAAGGCCAGTGGAACCATGAGTTTTTCTGGCTTCCTAAGTACTGGCTTTGCTTAAAAAAACAGGTTACTGCTAGCATTCTGAGTCTGGTTATATGGGATAAAGAGTCCTGGAAACAGACCTGCAATCCAAGTTGGTAGCTCTTTCCATCATTAATGTGGTTCCTGTCTAATGTAAAGCTAGAATGTAAACTGTCAGCCTTCCTCTCTGTAGGACCCCATAGGAAAATGGACAATTACTCCTGTGCACTGCAAGGAGGGTGGAGGCTGATTTCCTGCAACTCCACTGCATCCATGGCCAGCTGCTGCCAGGCTGGCCTCAGCCCAGGAGGAGCTGCCCACAGCTGCAGTCACAACACCCATCCTGGCTGGCCATGTACACCCATTGTGCTTCACGTTCTGCCCATTGTCGTGGGAGCTGCTAGAAGGGAAATGTGCTTCTACTTCTAGTGCAACAGGTTAGAAAAGAGGACAGGGTATGCTGGAGCCTCTGTTCCTCCTGAAGGCTTGGGGAAGAGTCTGAATGTGTTTCTTCCTGCACATGCTTGGTGATGAGGAAACTGGCTGTGCCACCAGTCCCGTGTGTGTGAACAGAGCCTAGGCATGCAAGTATGTGCCCTGACAAACCAGGTGAGACAATACCTACACAGGTCAAAGCAGCAGTGAGTAAGCCACACATGTTGCTGCAGGAGCTCATTACTTCTCTGAGCCACTGCACCCAGAAGATGATGAGGAAAGATAATTGCCCCTACACAAACCTCTGGGCAAAATGTTCCATTCTTTTCACTTGGTGGGTGCACGTTTTGGCTCATTGGAGAGGGTTTGTTTCAAAGCTGTGCATCTGCAGATCTTTCTGTTCTTCCATGGTGCTGTCTTCTCTGCTCTCTTGTTTTGTAAAGGAGGGAATTTAGTTCAGAGACTTTGATTTGTAAGAAGGAAGAAAGGACCAGGAAAAGATAATGGCGAGGTTGTATGTGTGTTCTCAACAGCCCATAGCAATCCTCTGAATACCAGGTTAACCCAGTGCAGTGCAGTGTGCCCACACACGTTACGTTCCTGTCTTGCTCCACCTTACCTGTGAGAGAAGTTTACTTTGCTCATGTGCCAGGTCTCTTCTTGAGGGAGGCAGAAAACATTCTGTTGCTCTGATACAATTAACCATCACTTAATTCCCTGTGGAACACACACATGTACGTGGTTGCTGAGAATGAATCGTTCCAGTACAGAACTTTTACTGGATATAGTAAGGAAATAGCTAAAAGCAAAGCAGTATATTCATTACAGTGGCTTAAGGGGATGATGTCAGAACTCATGGGTGGCACATCCCAGAGCAAAGTGCTCATTCATTCCTTAAATAAGCAATAGAGTGGTACAGTCTAAACAGATTATCTAGTATCAGAGTGAGCTAATCCGTTCTCTGCATACCCAGTCTGCTTCATCACACCACAGCAGGGCTTAATCATTGCCATACTCTTCATTAAATGCTACTGCTAACAGAAACAGCATGTGTGAACATGTGTGTGAATGCATGTGTGCACATGCACTGTTTCCATGGGTAGGATACATCTGCCTGTTGATAAGATAAGAGGGTATTTTATGGGAATAAAATGTATGGCCTCCATGTGCATGCCTTCAGATGCACAGAGATCCAGACACAGGGCTTGGAGCCTGTCTCTCTGCAGATGTAGTTCTGTAGTCTCAGCATGCAGGCAGCTGTGCCAGTCGTTACAGCACATAGAGGAGACTGACGTGGTTTTGTCTGCTAAGTCTCTGACCATTGGGCTGGAAACACAGTGTACTACATGTGTGTAGATTTTACAGGCATGGTCTGCATGTATTGCTACAGTAAAGCATCTGCACAGACATAGGAGATTTATCTGTATCCCTATGACAAAGTTAGGCTATGCAAGTGTACACCCTTGTGGTTTGCTTTGAGGCCACTTGAGAAGAACACCAGCTAAACATCTCCATGGGCTGCCTGCATCTGCACTGCTGGGGTGATGCAGAAATCCCCACAACTGTTTTGAAGAACAGCTATTGGAGCATGTCACTTGTTCCTGCTCCCTTGCAGCTCAGTGAAACAATGCCATTTCCCACAGCTCAGTTTCTTTGCAGAATATCACCCCTTTGTTCTCTCTGATAAACCCAGGTTTGGGCAGGAAGTATGGATTTGTCCCTGCACCAGGATGTAGGAAACGACCACTGTGATAGCACTGACATAGCGGGGGGCCTCTACCCCTTCCTTTCCTTTCCCTGCCCTTCCCTTCCCTTCCCTTCCCTTCCCTTCCCTTCCCTATCCCACACTTCCCTTCCCTTCCCTATCCCACACTTCCCACACACTTCCCAGCTTTTCTTGCTTCCACCATCTGGAGGCTGGCACTTCAGATGGTGCTCTGGGTTTGCAGAGAACAGCCTACCTGAAGGTTGGAGGAGGTGGAGGAGGCAGCCTTAAGTGTTCCAAGAGTGCAATAAAACCAGTTCTGCCAGATTGAGTCCAGGAGTTTGGAAGAGCACAAGCTCTTGGAGTGCCTCTGACTCATCTGAATGCAGAGAGAATGCATGGAACCGGGGGACAATGCCAAACTAGTAAACAGCACTGAGAGACTGGAAAACTCCAGCTGATGGATACATTGGTGGGATGGGAAAAGGCTTCTCTCAGAAGTCAAAATGCTGTAGCAGCTCCTCAGGGACTTCAGGCTTTGGTTGTGTTCACCACAATTACTCGTAGTTAATACTCCATACTTCTCCTTTACCTGCAGCTCTGAACTGTGTGGGTTGAGCTGAGCTGTACGAGATGCCAAGAAATCAGGAAGTGGAGGTTTCAGTCTGGAGGATAAATTCAGGGCTGAACCCTGTTGTTCTGACCCCTGACTTTGTGCTTCAACTCTTTTTATGCTGCTGAGGCCTGGTTACTACAATGCCAACTTTGTTCTCCCTTGCCTGGGCCACATCATGCAGTACAGAGGATGTATTAATTTTACTCCAAGCAGCACTGGTCCCTGTTTCCTGCCCAATGATTCCCTGTACCCCCAGCACATTGGCTTTTTGTGTGAGCTTGGGAATTTCCTCCTTGTATATGAGCCTAAACCATCCTATCTCCTGAGCAGGGTCCATGACAGCATCAGGTAGGCAGGAGGACAGGAAGGTTCATCCTGCAAAGATGATTTACTAGCTCAAAAGGTTGTGACAGTCCATCCTATGGCCACAGAGAGCAGATAAGCAGTCAGTAGCTGGTACAAGTCCTGCTGCGTGCACCCAGAACAACTTCCTTTCCTAAAGCTTGATGACTGAGACACTAATCCATTACAGGAGAATTGATTCCCCAGCCCCAGCCTGTCACCACAGTTCTGTTCCCTCTGGAGAGGTGCAAGAGGAAGTCAGAGCTAGAAAAGTGGGACCATACCCAAACCTTGAGAGTAGTAAGATGGGACTTTGGGCAACCTGGTCTAGTGGAAGGTGTCCCTTGCTGTGATAGGGGTTGGAACTGGATGAGCTTTAACGTCCCTTCCAACCCAAACCATTCCATGATTCTATAAAAAAAAGCAAGGGATGAGCAGTGTCTAGGACTCATATTTCCATCAGGAAGCTTCCATGCAGCACCAGCTGGAGAAGCACAGGCATGGACTCTCATCCCTTGGGAAAGGGTTGTGCTGCTTCCAGGTATCAGGACTTTACAGGGGAAAAAAAAAAAGGTGTTTTGTGGCACTGGGACACAGCAAAAACGATTTGGCACCTCTGGGAGGGTGCAGAGGACACCCAACTCTCCCAGAGCAAAGGAAGGGACAAGGGCCCTCCCTGGTTGCCCCCAGTCAGCACTTTCAGCACTTCTGCTGCCAGAGAGGGCAAGACCTTTGCTGTGTTTGGCAGGACACGACACAGGAAAAGCCTTTCAGACGGAGACAAAGGGAGCATAGAGGTTGGGGAGCTCCAGTTCTGAGCCAAGGCCCAGGGGAGGGAGAGAAAACAGAAACAAGGAGCATTTAGTGCTGAAAGAGATCCCTGCTGGGGGAGGGTGGATTGAGCTAAACTATGGACTAGGGGAAGTCTCAACAAAGCCTGCTGGAGCTCGGCCAGCCCTGTTGGTAAACGGATGCTGCTGAGTTCACCCGGGGAGAAGACTGAACTGTTTGATAGAAGGGTTTTGATAAATCTATTTTGCTTGTAAAAGAAAGCAAACAAATGGCATCTGAGGAGTCACATGCCCACATCATATTTCTTTCCTCAGAAAAGAGTATTCCTGCGTTCAGTCTTTGCTGTGCAATTTCCACAGCGCAAAAGCTCAATCCTTGGAACCCAGGAAGGACAATGCCTTCTGATGAGCAGACAAGCAATCTCTGCTTG
>NW_009921305.1:65900-95860 GCF_000696875.1 Nestor notabilis | reverse complement strand
TGTAGGGAAGAAATAGTGTCACTCATGGGAAGGTGCAAATGAGCTGATAAAGTCCTGAGGGTGGAGAATGTTTGGTCCTTATCAATGTGTCTCACTGGAGTTCTGTTCGTGACACGTGTCAGATGGATGAACTAGCTCCAGAGGGTCAAATAAGGCAAGTTACCTGTCTCTGTGGAGACACAGGAGGCTCAGGTCAGCAGAAGGCAAAAGCCAGCAATTTGGTTCAGGAGAATTCATCTTCTGTTTGCACAGTGCAGCTGGATGGGCAGGAGTGTTGTAGTGTCTGCTGCCTCACCTAGTTTGCTCATGATGAGTCTCTGGATGATATTCTATTCTCCAGAACTCAAAGCTCTCTCTTGCATCCGTCTTCTGAGTGACCTTCCAGGATCTGAACTGCAGTGTGATGCTCAGAGAGGCCTGGAGGGCCTCTGAAGGGCAGGAGTGCCATTGTCCATGCAGACTTCAGATACAGAGACCCGTATCTCTTCCTGGACTTTTCTCAAAGCATATTAGAGATGTGGTGTTACGATCTACTGCACATTGAACCAGAGAGGTTGAATCTTGTGGTTGTGTTATTCTTTTGCAAAAATATTACTCAGGACAGAAAGGAGTGGAGATCCATCTAGTTTGATATCCAGAAGAATTACCAGCTATCAGCAGAAATCGTGCTATGCTCTGATGAGCTGGAGTTTGCTGTGTGGTACTTACCAGCTGATCTTTGTCAGTTGTTCTGCTAATTCATCAGCATTAGTGCCCATGTGAAATGGTCTGCGTGGAGAATCCATCACTCTGAGGTGCTCAGCTCGTTTTAGTGGAGTAATGACTTTCAGTGAACTGAAGGGGACAAGAACAATGTTGAACAAGAAGTAGTGGGTAGTTGTGACTGCTCTGGCAAGCAGAGAACCTCCTTTGCCTGAGGATGGTGCCTTTTTAAAGCCAGCTCTCTGATGTGCTGTCAGTCAGATGTGGCATCCTCAAGAGGTCGATGTTCTTTACTGGTTTCACCAGAGTTTGCACAGACATCTGCACACTGCTGATCTGAAACCACCAGAAAGGCTGTGTAGAGAAGGGACATTATTCTAGGGAAGCACTCTAGTTCAATGCTGTTTCCTGACCTCATCTACCAGTCCTCACCAAGTCAGTTTTCAAATGGGATTTTCCTTTTCACACACTGAAATAGCAGCATCGGAAGAATAACAGTGCTGCTTCCCTTCTCTCTCAAGATTTGAGAAGATGCTCAAGTACTATGGGCAGAAGTAGGAAATAGTTGTGTCAGAATTTTCCCCCTAGGCTGAGATGGTGAGTGGTGAACAGTAACCTGCCTTGTGTACAGCATTTCCTCTCTGCTTTTTGTACGTGTTATGGTCTGCAGATCACCCAGAGATGGACAGTGAGAGATGCTCCAGTTACTATTGTCTCCTTGAACATTTGGCTGTGGGTTGGAAAGGAGAAGCTGGGGGAAACCTGTGAACATGAGATAAATTACATAAGGAGTGCATTAAAAGAGCTAAGGAGGGATTTCGTCTCTAAGCCGTTAAATCCTAGAGCAGTTTAAATTGGAAGAGACCTCTGGAGGTCACCTAATCCAGTGCCCTTCTCAACACAGGTCCAACTAGTTCAGGTTGCTTAGTGCCTTGATTCTACAGGAGCTATCAGGAAGTAGTGATGGAAAAATCAGTGTATGGGAAAACGATCTTGGTAAACTCCAGCACTTTAATAAATTCTAATGGGCCTTTTTATGATGTGAACATAAATGAGAAGCTTATACTTGTATATGTATAGCAGAGTGCTTAAAAGCCATATCTGTCATTGTGTGTCTCCTGAAGAGAGGTGTCAGGTTTTGCTAAATATTAATGTACTGCTCTAAAGTCAATGGAACACCATGCAACCAAAATACGAAGTCTTATTCATCTTGCTTCAAAACCCTGTCTAAACATACACCTCCAGCCTCTCAGGAGAAGGAGAAGAGCCATAAACTGATATTTAGCACATTTCAGACAAAGACATGGATATTTCTATAGCTGTGCAAAACGTGCAAAATGTTATGAACACTTTTACCAAAGCTAAAACTGAGCTAAGTTTAGGCAGAGAATCTCTTCACCCATCAGAAAACATACTGGAAATGGTTTTAGGGGTTGGATGGATAGATAGATAGATAGATAGATAGATATGGGAATGGCTTTAACCTGACAGAGGGAAGATTGAGATGAGCTCTTGGGCAGAAGCTCTTCCCTGTGAGGGTGCTGAGGCACTGGCACAGGGTGCCCAGAGAAGCTGTGGCTGCCCCATCCCTGGCAGTGTTCAAGGCCAGGTTGGACAAAGGGGCTTGGAGCAACCTGCTCTAGTGGAAAGTGTCCCTGCCTGTGGTAGGGGGTTGGAGCTGGATGAGCTTTAAGATCCCTTCAACTCAAACCAGTCTGATTCTATGTACCCTCCATGAACAACATGAGAAAATAGAGCACCAAATACCAGAAAAACATCTGCATTCATCTGCCAGTGAAAGACCCATTTGGGCAATCTGTTTTTCATATCTTGATGTACTTTCCCTATTTTAGTTGTTTATCTACTTGGAGGTTCTTGTAGCATTCAAAAGCTGTGCTGAGACCACCTCTGACTGCTCCTGGCAGCAGAAGCTGATGTCACTTGCAGGCTGCACTAGCTTGCTCTTAGCAAACTAATGGTCCAAACCCCACCTTGCAGCAGGACAAGCCAGCAATCTCCACCTGCAGTGCCCATTGGGACTTCATAAGGAGCAAAGAGCTGAGTCTGTTGCGTACTTGTAGTTCTGTAGCAGGAGCTGAAGCTGGTCTGATGACAAGTTCAAGTGTTTGAGCCATCGCTGGGCTCAAAAAGGGAAAAGAAACTGTTTAGTGGAGCCTTTGGAATGACCAAATGAGACTAAAACAGTGAGGAGAGAGGTGAGGACCTTACCATCATGTCAGTGGTGCTTTCATGTTCTGAGCTTCTTCTGTTCTACCCCAGTTTTTTACTATGGAAAACTCTCTTGTGCTCCCAGGATCAAAAGGCATTGGCACAGCCTTCCACATCTGCATCATGCTTACAGCCATCTGCAGAGAGATTTTAGTCAAGATTAGAAATACAGCTTATTCCATTATCCCACAACAAAAATAGGAGAGTCAACCCACTAAACGCAGCTCTTCTATCGCCATTTCTCCATTAAGCAATTGGTACAGTTTATCCCAAAGACAGAGGCATTTTAATGATGAGGAAAATCCCCTCCACACTCCTGAATTCACAAGAGTGACAGTAAATGAATTACTCTGCAAAACACAACACAAAGCTCAGAGAAGGTAATAAAAGCAATTAGTTTCTTTCTGTTTTAAGTGACTTTAAGTGACTTGCATGATTTGTTTCTCTGGGTTTCTCCCACTTATTCAAAACACAGTGTACATCTTAGATTAAAGCAGCAATTCCCAAAGAGAAATCTGCAGGACTGAGGGAAATGAAGTACTATATGCTCACCGGAAAGGGAAGCAAGGGAAATACACATCTCCCTTGTAGTAAGCACTGATGATCCGGGGACAGAATTAGTCCTGGCTGCACAAAGTGGTTAAAAAGACCAGGTAGGAGGAAGCATTAATGCTGCAGTGAGTACAAGTGGATCAGACCAGAGTATGGAATTAGCATAACACCTACTATAAATAGATTTATCTGGGCCAGAGTAAATCTCAGCCGTTTTGACCAGAATGACAAGTCACCTCTAACTGAAGCAAATTCTTGCTGTATTCAACCACAAAGAAGAGCTTCAGCCTAAACCACAGTCCTCAGGGTTGCTGGAAGGAAGATAGAGCAGGTCCTGTCACAAAGCCAGGGAGATGTGCCAGGCACTTCACTTCCCATTACCTGGCTGCACGTTGGGTTGATCACAGTGAGGATGCAGAGCTGTAACAGACTATTTGCAAAGCAAAACCAAACTAGATGTCTATGAATATAGATATATGTGCATGTATGTATTTCCTTGAAAGAGAGGAGGACTTTTCAGTTACCCTGACCCTCAATTTCCCTCCATTCTTTGGAGCAGGAGCTCTCCCATCTAAGGTGGAGGTGTGGGTTAGTGCTCACCTTATGGCTGGTTTTACTGGTTCCCTGTTCCCTTTCCCCAGCTCCTCAGCCCATCCTAGTGCTTGGCCTTTTGCAAGTTCTCTCTGGATGTTATGCTTTTCTTCTGATTTATGGTTTCCTGTGGGCTTGGAGGAATGTGAGGCAGGACTTGTGTTCTGCTTTGTCACTTCTGAGCAGAAAGGGAAACAGAGATTAGTAGTAACAGGTCTTGGGTTTTGGGGAGGTTTGCAGGCTGATGGCAAAGCTTTAGGAAGGATCAGAACTACCAGGCCAGAAGTGCTGAAAGCACAATGAGCTGCACACCAGGCAGAAATCACTGCAGCCATTGTTCCCCTCGAGCAATAGCAATGACACAGGTGATACCAAATGCAAAGAGCAGCCATCTATTTCTGATTCCAGGTGATTTTTGTTTTAGGTAATCTGAATGTGTAGAAACCCTCCACAAAATAGAGCAAAAGCCATAGTTAAGACTTGGCAAGCAAACAGTGAACCTTCCCTGCTGCTGCAGAAGGGAATGTGTCTAAGAATATATATCTGAGAATAAACTAGTCACTGCACAAAGACAGCCTTAGAAATGTGAAGATACGGAACCCAGAAACCAGGATACTGTGTGTTATTCCTGCACATCCTCCAGGAACATGTGGTGGTTTTGCAGTGCTGTTGGATCATCCCTGTGTCTGGGACAGAGCAAAGTCCTGTTCAGAGCATTAACCTGTGACATGATTTAGGATATGAACTGCCAGATCAAAGCCCATTTGGTTCTGGAATTCAGTGTCTTGGGGTTGGTTGGTGTGCCACAGCCACCAGTTCGGAGGAAGCTTTGTGAGTTGTTTTCCAAAGTCAGGCTTGTGTGATCTCAGTGATGGAGAATCCAGGGCTGTGGCTTGGCCTTGACTCAGCCTCAAATCAAAACCAGGCACTCCTCCCCACGTGAACTCTGTCTTCTAGGCCTGTTTCTTTCCAGGACATCTCATTCAGGGCTCTGCATTCTCATCGTCCCTTTGCAATGAGAGTATGTTGGCTGTGTGGAGGATGCTGACAAGATTTCCACTGTTACCTCCCTCTATCAGTCAGACCCGGTGGGCTCCCTGCTTTTGGGCAAGCATGAGGAATACTTGCAAATAGGGGTCTTCATAGACTTCTCAATGAGCTGTCCATGGGTCAGGGCCTTTAAACCCAACCTGCCTGCTATTAGAGGCCATAAAAACATCCCTTGCCACCATTCACTAAGGCCAAAAGTGTGGCAGGTAGCTGTGTCTGAACAGCATCCTTGGCCTGGCACACGGTTAGCCTATGGGTCACTACTGGATGGCCATAATGGACATCCAGCTTGCAGTTACATCTTGTACTAGCTGAACACTTCATGTGGTTTTATTTTACCTCAGTGCACAGTTATATTCCCTATCTTTGAACAAGGCACGTGGTAAAATATTTCCTTTGTTAACCTGCTGTGTGAGGCTGGAATGGAATGCTCAGAACAGAAGTGCTCATGTATGGAAGAAAAGACCTTTTTACATGATGTGGTCCTGCTTCCCAAGGCAAGTGAGGCCTTCATTAATTAAATGAGAGGCAGTTGAAGCTCCATTCCAGTGTTCAGAGATGTTCAGTTAAATGATGGCTGATATATAAATAGCATTCTCTGCCCACTGCCTTCCACTTATGGAGCTCCCTCTGATGGGAGAACATGACTGAGCAGAGCATCTTGGACGTTCTGTGAACTTGCTGCTTGGGGGTGCCTGTGTGGAGGAGGCAGCAGCTCTGTCAGGGCTGACGTCCTTTCATCCTTTCATTCTGGGTGCTCAGCCAGTTGAGAGCAGAAGATGTGTCCCACAGTGTGCTGGGAACCTGTGCCAGCATCTGGGGTGTTTTGGCTCCAGTTCTTGCTATGTAGGCAGAGAAGAGAGCTCAGTGGTCAGCAAGGACTTGGAGGCAAGTAGTTAAATGCTGTCTTATTTCCAAAGCAAGGATGATGCTCTGCTGTCATCTCACTCTACAGAGGGGTTGACAATTCCTCCCACCTTTGGCTCTTCTCCTTTTCACTTGTATTCTTACTTAAAGGCCAAAATCCAGGTGTGCTAGGCACGAGGTAGGCAGGGAATGGGCTTCTCATCAGCATCCCTGAACTGCTTCACCATGCTGTGCGTGCATGCTTACTGTTGGGTCCATTATGGACCAGCTGCAGGTTTTCTTCCCAACTTCCAGTCTTGTTGCAAGACAAACTAGTTCCAGCTTGCTTTTGATGATTGCCTTTCATTTTCAATAGAGGTTTTGAGTTATGTTTATGTGACAGGTATAAAGTGCTGAGTGAGGGATCAGGCAGATCAATTCTAGTCTTGGTTTGGGTGTTGAACTTTTGGTTTGACTTCCTTTGGTCACATTATGTTTCCAGTGCCTCTCTTTACTTCTGTTGTTCTTTACCTGCCTTATCTACTTAAACTCATTGGAAGTGTGAGGCTCTTCTGTGACATTGTATAATATCAAATCTGTAAGGGTTTCAGTATGCCTGGGGAATGCAGTTGCTACAACAAGTAATGCCAACAACAGCATCCTTTTCTTTCCTGATTTTCCTATGGGTGTGACTTCTCTCTGGATTTTGGAAGCAGTCAGCAGTAGCCAAAACGAGTACAGAAAAACGTAGCCCCTGGCTTGAACAGTCATGTAGAGATATTAATAACCATGCACACAAAGGAAATGATTAAGGAACAGGCAGAGTTCCTAATTGAATGCTTCTTCCCCATTCATGGGAGGAAGGGTGTGAAATCTTTCTTATGCTTGCCAGAAATCAGTCATGAGGCCATTTGTGGGACAGGTTAGTCTGCAAAGCAGAGCCAGTTCCCAGGGCAGGGCTGGGCTCTTCGGAGCTGTGTGAGGAGCTGGGAGTGCAGGTTGGCAGGAGGTTCCCTAATTTTTTTTCCCAATTTTTATTTCAGAATTGAAAAGGGCTGAAAAATTGGTCAAAGAACCTCCTATGATATGAAATGCCAAAGTAATTTTTCATTTGAATCCTGGCATTCCATTTCCAGCTGGGTTCGGATCTCACTGTGGACTTTCGAGGTCAAAGGAACTTCAAAGTGTGGATGCAGAACATATTGGTCCATCTTTTCCTTCCAGAACGGAATATTCCCAATCTCAACGTTGTCCCATGAAGTGTTTCACACTGATAGATCAGCCCTTCCCAGTGCCAAAACAATCCTTCAGAAAGGACTTCTTCTCTCCAGAAAATTCCCAGGCAGCTCTGCATCTCATGTAATGCTTCATGAATTCTGTGCCACCCCATGCTGCAGTGCCCTCAGTTAGCTCTTGGCCCTCATGGTTGCATAAGCAAAGCCTTTGATGTGTGATCACTCCTACTCAGCCCTGAGCAGGAGAACCTGTTTCACAGGGAAAGGAAGTGTTTGTTAAAACACATCAGTTATATCCAGCTCTTTTCAGAAGCTTCTTCAGCCTTCCCTGTCAGATTAGTGCATCCCTTAAATCCCAAAATTGAAGAGAGACAGGCTGAGGTACATAAAATGTCTTACCAAAACAATGGCAAAGGTAACTTTAGGTAGTTCTGCTGGATTTTGCACTGAAGCAGGGTAGATCTGATGATGTGGTGATGACAAGATGCAGAAGTGGAGGGTTGCATGGCTGTCCTGCTAGTTGCCTTTCAGAATAGGTATCTAGAGGGATGCACTGCATGTACTAACACAGCTAAAAGCACTGAATAACTCCGGGCTTTTGGGCATGTAAGTCTGTCCTCACACAAAAGTCAGTGTGTTTAAAGAGTTGGAAAAGTTTAAGTTCAACCAAATTAATCAGCATTGGACCAAACAAGCATTAAGATTTGCTTTTGTGTATCAGTGTGGCTCCTGCAACGGTAACTAAATACCAGGCAGCATCTGGGGTGTGTTTACGCTTGTGGAAGTTTGCTGGGTTTATGGGGCTGGTATAAATGGAGGGGATTTAGGCTAGTGGGAAGTGAATGTCCAGAATGAAAGCCAGAACATTCACAAAACCAAGTCTCATTCAGTCCTGAGTTTGCTTTGTGGTTTCCTTGTGAATCAGAGAAGAAAAAGGGAGCGGGAAGAGGGGAGAGAAAAGACGTTCAGAACCCAATCCAAACCCAACCCCTTTCTCTCCCCCCAGCCAGTATCTCTCATGTAAGACATTTGTTTCTTCTGGCAATAGGAGCAAACCTTCCCAGACATTGTCCTCTGAGAACTGCTCAGTATTTGCAGTTAAAAGGGCAGTGCACACATAGACATGAGAAAGAAGGAAGAATAACTGTTATTTAACACAAAGGACAGGTTGTCTTATTGTTTTTAGCCCCAAGAGTTCACACTGCATCACATACGAGGTTTGGTTTCATGGAGCACTTCCTGACCTGCAGGGCTTTAACTGCCTAAAGCACCAGCCCCCTGCAGTTAATCCCTGCAGCGAGTTCTCTGTTGCTGGAGGACATGATGAGGACTCATTTGTTACTGCTTTAGGGCTGCACGTGTATCCCCAAGTCCCAAAAACACTGGATAAGAAGAACAATTGTTTTCTTATCTGTCTTCATGAATCAGTAACAACATTTCTTCCCACTCCCACTACAAGAGGCCAAGCCAATTTCTTAACCCCCATCCTACTTCTTCAGCCTTGACAGGGAGGATGGAGCTTCTGGCATTGAGGTGATTTTCCTTGCAAAGGGTGCTGCCTGCAAGCTGTTCTTAGGTGCCAGCATGGAATGTATCTGGGAAATAGAGTGTACAGTGTTCCTACAGAGCTCTTGTGGAGAAACTTGGCATAGTGGGGGCCGAGATGATGCAGCACAAACGTGTTCCTCAACAGATCCACATTAAAAGCAAAGCGTGGGTCAGAAAGACCGGGAGGGTTGTGTCACAACCTGGTTTAGCAGATATTAAAAGCCAGTCAACTAATACAAAGCCACCTAAGGGTGACATACCATCCATTACCCTGGATTTGGGGCATGACTTGTTTTAAACTGTGCTGTGTGTAAACCCTTCAATAGGATTGGTTTGGAGGCCACAATAATTAAGAGATTATCTATGGAAAGTGGGAGATGCTCTCTCTGCCTTAGGTAACGGGCCACTGCTCCTTCTGAGGCTGGGATAGAGGTTCAAGGACTGTGTTTCTGACAGGAATTTGCTCTGGAACTGGTGGTTTTAACTGGAAGCCTATGTGCCAAGGAGCCTGGTGTCATGAAGAGCTGAAGCTTGGATCTGTGCAGCACTTCCCAGGCTGCAGTACCTCCCAGTGGCTTGTGGGGTTTTTTAATGTCAGGTTTACTGTTGTCTTCCATGGATCCACTTCCAATAAAAGCTGTTGTGCTGAGATGAGCTGGGAGATGTTGAAAGAGCGCTGAGGCAGGGTGCACAGAAAAGGGCATCCGTGTTTGTTCCTAGTTCTGAATATTGCTGCTCTCAGGGGCAAAGGAGTTGGAGTTCCTTCCATCTGGAAGCAGCAGCATTGAACATTGGCATATATTGGCAGGGTAGAATCAACGTTTGGTGGCTTCAGATTGAGGAGGAGGATGCTCGGCTCTGCTGCTGGCCTTCGGAGATGGCAGCATGACTTTCATCCCCATGGGTATCCCTGTCTGCAGGCTGGAGGAATGCACTGACCTCCTCTGCCACTGCTTGTCGTGCTTTAACCCATGCTGGCAGCTAAACTCACTCACTTCCCTCCCAGCAGGATGGGGCAAGAGAATTGGAAAGGTAAAAGGGAAAAAACACATGGGTCAAGATAAGAACAGTTTAGTAACTGAAATGTAACAATGATAACAATAATAATAACAACTACAGTGAGGATGATAATAGTAATAATAATAATGTAATATAATAAAAATAACAAGGAGAGAGAAATAATCCCAAGCAAGACAAGTGATGCAAATGAAAACAACTGCTCAGCACCCACCAACTGATGTCAGCCAGTCCCTGAGCATCAGCTCCCCCAACCAACCTTCCCCCTGCCTTATTGCTGAGCGTGATATCCTACGGTCAGGAATATCCCTTGGATCAGCTGGGGCCCCAGCTCCTTGTGCACCCCCAGCCTGCTCACTGCTGGGGGGAAATGAGGAGCAGAAAAGGGCCTGATTCTGTGTGAGCACCGCTCAGTGATAACAAAACCATCCCGGAATTGTCAGGAGTTTCCAGCACAAATCCAAAGCACAGCCCCATCCCAAGGGCCAAAGGCACTTAAACCTCTGGGAGGTCTATTCTCCAAATGACTCAGCAGGATGAGCAAGAAACTCTTTCAAAAGGCTTGTCACAAGTGTCACAGTGAGGAGTGCCAAGTGCCAAGTAACTCATGCAAAGTGGTCCCCTTTTGGGGAGAACTTTGGGGTTCTGTGGGGGCCAGGACCTGTTTTCCCACACAGTGGGGCCACTGTGGTTCAGGTGAGCCCCTGCTGATGGAGCTGCACTGACAGTGGTGCCACACTGGGAAATGTAAAGCAAATCCCAGCACTGAAAAGGCCAGTGAGGGTCTGCTTTGGCAGAGGGTCGGGAAATCTCACGGAGCAGGGAGAATGGTGGGGAGGCAGCCAAGAGGAACACAGCTCCAGTGTTGGGGCTCACAATGGAGATCCTGTGGCAGTGGCCACAAGGGAGGGCTTTGTCTGCAGCCCGTGCTCCACGTGCAGGGTCCTTAGCAGCTAATGAGTTCAAACCTCACCGGCCAGGCAGGGGACAAGCAGCAGTCAGTGTGAGATGATACCGTGTCCTGGAACGGGCCCTGTGTGCTCGTCTGTTCCGGAGCTGATGGGAACAAGAGATGAAGTGTGTGTGTGTTTGTGTTTAGGAGGTCAGGGTGACATTTATCTCAGCAAAGGGACACCTGCCACTGGCAAACCGGAATGTCTGCCTCGCTCTGCATTTGTGTGTGTTCCACATCACAGTCCCTCTTTCTCTCTTTTGGCACTTCAGAGACTGCCAAGGGATGGGAAGGGTTCAGAGCCAAGGCCAGGTGCACCATCAGTGCCCCTGGTTCTGAAACACCGAGCGGCGTGGGAAGCGAAGAGCTGATGTAGTGAAGTCTTATGGCAAAACTCTCTTTGGCTGCAAGGATGCAGAACCAGTGCTAAGGGCTGGATTCGCACTTGGTGCAGGTCAGCAGTGCTCCACATCAACTTCATATCAACTGAAAGACCTTATAACACTCAGTATGTGAAGAGGCTGACAAGAAATCTGGAGAGGGACTTTTTATAAGGGTCTGTAGGGACAGCACACGGGAATGGCTTTAACCTGCCAGAGGGGAGACTGAGATGAGCTCTGGGGCAGAAGCTTTTCCCGGTGAGGGTGCTGGGGCACTGGCACAGGGTGCCCAGAGAAGCTGTGGCTGCCCCATCCCTGGCAGTGTTCAAGGCCAGGTTGGACACAGGGGCTTGGAGCAACCTGCTCTAGTGGAAGGTGTCCCTGTCTATGGCAGGGATTGGAGCTGGATGAGCTTTAAGCTCCCTTCAACCCCAACCGTTCTATGATTGTATGATTCTACTAAACTGCCTCTGAGAGACAGAACCACTTTTCTCCTGCTTTCTTTCACTTCCCTTTGCTTATCTACCCTTGCTTCTCTGCCCCCTGCCCTGACTTGCAGCATCTCCTTTTATTGCCAGTGTGTCTTTTCCCCCCACTGTTCTGTGGCTCCCATTGATCCCTCTGAAATTCCTTCATATTCCAGTTTCAAACAAGCAGGCTCTGCATCTCCTGCCAAACTGTGTGTGTGCATTGTGGTTCTGCATGTGTGTGGGAGAAGGAATATTTAGGAGTAAAACAAAGTTTTCTCTGCAGCAATAACCATGATAGACTAAACAAAATCTTGCACACATCTGCAGTCCAGCTCTTTCTGGTTGGAGGCAGAAGGCTTGTGCTGCATAGCAGAGTCCACCTAATATCTGCCAGTGGGGCTTCTTTTCCCAATAGAGCTTTTCTATGGAATTCTACTGAGTCAAAGGCCCTGATTCTACCTGCCACTCCACACCATTGCCAGCAAGGTGCAAGGCAGCACTATTCTGCATGAAATCCTTCATTCGCATGAAAAACCTGGTGTGAATTTGATGTACATCAGTGGCAAGGTATGCAGCCTCTATGTCAGGGTTTAATTCATCACTTGTGCACGTTTAGTATGTCATTTAAAGCCTCCATTTAATAGGTAGACATTTAACAGTCAATTCTGCCATTCATCACCCACCTACAGTGACTATACATGCTGATTCTGCATATATCCTGCCTTACAATGATATATGTGGCAGCATGGGGGCTGTGTTTCAGTGTCTCATGCTAAAAGATCCAGGCTGCGTGCTTCCACTTGCTGGCCAAATTCACCTCTCCCACCATAGCAACCACGAGGCTGCTGAGCGTTAGGAGTTGATAATTGCTTTGTGATAGTTAATTTGTCTTTAAGTTGCAGCTTCGGGTACCTAGTGATCCCACGGGGCCCAGAGAAATCAAAGACTTGATGGTTTCCATAGAGAAATGCCCAGTAACCACAGGCAGATACAAAGGATTTTGTGCTTCTTGTTTTAGGATATGTCATGTGTTTGAGAGTATGATTTGTGGACTCACAAAGCAATGCACCTCCATGGAGAAGGACATCTGTGGTGTCCTTGCATTAGGCAGTATCAGAAATGAAAGACACAACGGTCATGCAGACCTCCAAAACACCTCACCCTCAGTTCTGTGCCTGGTTTTACTGTTTGTTTGCTTGCATAAAGGCATATTTTGTATAGAGAAATTTAGCAACCTGCAGTTTGACTTACAGTGGCTTGGGGCAACAACTGTCCTCCCTTTGTCTAGGCTAGCTGGGATGCTCACAGGGATGGAAATACTCACATTGTGGCTGGCAGCTCTGTGGGGTTCAGTTTGTTAGTGCACACACACCTCTTGTGCTCTGTGCCAAACTGCTCTTCAATGCAAAGTAATGCACATGGAACAAGCCTAAAAAAACCAATGAGTGCTTCATGCACCAGGTTAGCAAGAGGCACTCCGTGTCTTCCATCTCTCACTGTGGGACAGTGAGGCAGCCAGGCTTGTAAGCATAGCACCATGTAACACTGACTCCTAGTTTATTCCTCTCTGGGCATCTCTCTAGGTCTGGTTCATCCTGCTGGCTGTACCAGTGCAACTAGTTTTGCAAGGACATTTCTTCACTCTGATTCCTGTTCCAACTTAGCAAGCTGGGTGAAGCATGTGCTTAGCACTAGGCATATATGTGAAATCCCATTGAATTTGGTGGGAGTGAGAGACAGGTTTAAAATGAAGTGTCTGCTTGAGGACTTTGCATATGCATGCCTTTTAAAACCTAGCTGGCTCCAGGACTTCTCTGAGCCTTTGCCAGTGAAGACCTTGATGTTAACCCACCTTTGGTAGCTTTCTCACTGGCTTAGCTATTGCCAGGGAGCCTTTCCTGCCCTGCAGTGAAGCCCTGTGGTGAGACCTCCAGTGTCAAAGGCAAACTGTATCCTCAGTGGGTCTCTCTCCTCCTCACACATGTGCTGTCTGTTCAGAACTGAGCTACAACTCCATGTTTGACTCTTGTGAAGCACTGAGCTCCCTCGTGCTGCACTGTGCATTGCTACCTGGGGCTATTGTACCAAACAGAGGAGAAACTGGAAGTTCACACATTTAAAGGAGTGATGGATATATTAAAAAATCCTGATTTTTTTATTGAAGGGATGGAAAATGGGTAAAAGTTCTCACTGTCAGGATGCTCAGTACCATGTGGGTGTCCCTGCACTCACACAAGGTAAGATGAGGTGCACTAACACCATAGTTCCTACCAGCTGCTCACTGTAAGGATTAGGAAGGAGCTCTTTTCTCCCCTTCTCCATTGACAATTGAACTGATGTGTTAGGGGAATTTCTTTCACCTAATCTGGATGACATGTGTGAAGCATGGAATCATGGAATGGTTGAACACTGCCAGGGATGGGGCAGCCTCAGCTTCTCCGGGCAACCTGTGCCAGGGTCTATTTTTTCCTAATATCTAATCTAAATAAGGCTCCATTCATGTTGTCAGAGATCCTTTGTGTCTGGGAATGGCTGGCATTAATGGAGGGAATATATGTTCTCATGCAGGGCAGCTCTTCAGTTCCTTCTCGGATCCCTCTGGGAGGTACTCCTGTAGGATTGTGCTTGCAGAACCAGAACCAGCAGAGTGACTGGAATCTCCAGTGTTTTAACAAGTGACACTGTGTCTGAGGTGGCACTTTGCTGTCCAGCCTGGTGAACTACCAACTTGTGCGGCTGTAGCCTTGAGAAAGCATCTCACCTCGATTCTCTTCTCTTCCCAGCTAAGGCGGGATGCTGAGCTGGTGTTTAGGACACTATCCAGTTTCATTACTCCTTAGAACTCACATCTCCAGCACTCTCCTGTACTCTCTGCTGATTGTCCTTTGGATGCACTTAACCATGTCATAACCAGTCCTGTGCTATTTCCATGAGCAAAAGCAAAAGCCATGGAAATGAGGCTCTCTTTTTTAACAGGAAGACATCACACTTGTAGGATCTGGTTGTCATGGATATTGTCACCATGGAGCTGTTGCCATGGTGCTCTCTGCTCCCGTGGACAGAGATGCAAAGTATACTTATTCCTTTGAAGAAAGGAGGAAGAAGAGTGGATACTAGAGGGCACAGGAGCTTTCAGATAGGGATATAGGGAGATTGGTTTAGAGTTTTGTTGACTGGTGTCTGTCTATATAAGGTTCATTATTGCCTCTTTTGTATCTTGTAACAGCAGCCAACAAAAGGAAGTGAGGTGTGATGGACTTGCTATAGCATCAGCCACAGCAGCATTTCACCATGCAATGAAATGCCTTTCTCTCTGGCAAGAAAAGTCCAAAGAATGACCACTAGTAACCCATGTTTGGCTTTTCCCCGAGTTTAAACCTAGAGAAACACAGTATCTTGCAGAAGATGAGGGTGGAATTTAAACCCCATCTCCCCTGCAGGCCCCCTTTCCTTGAAGGAACACACCTCATTTTAATTTCTAGGGAAAGTCTGTGCTCCTTTGGCAAGTACCTTGGCAGCTCTTAGTGACCTTGTCAGGCTGCTGATGGTTCTGGAAGAAGGAGTTGAATAAGAAACGACTTGTGTCTGTGCCAAACATCCTTGTCTAGTTAGGGGCAGAGCTGTTCTCACCAAGGCAATGCTGGTTTCACTCAATTTCAAATAGAAACCAGTCAGATGTGGTAAATAATAATATCAGTAACTCCTCTTTGCACACCTACAGCTCCTCTCTGAACATTCTGCCACTCTTGTGGATGAAACCCCTCAAAGGGAAGGATTCCTTTTCCCCAGTCTATTAGTAGTGATAACGGAGCACAGAGACTGTGGTAAGTGGCCTCCCAGAGATGCTGCAGCCATCAGGAATAGGATCCAGGAGTTCCTGTTTCCTGTCCTGGGCTCTGGAAAGGCCATGTTTCATTCTGTCCTTCAGCATTAAACTAAGGGAGACCCTGAACATCACTGTAGTGACATACAGTGTAGGGCCCTTAGCAGCCTGATTTGGAACTATGTTAAACAGAGAGCTGAATGCTCCGGGTGGCTAAACATTGTCTTTGATCTGAATATGCCCGTGGCTCACTTCCAAACACATTAGGCTCAGGAGGTGGTCCTTTTCCGAGCCACAGAGGATGTTGCTGTGGAGGAGTTGTCACTGCAAGGCAGGGATTAGCTGTTTCCCTGCATTTGACAGGCACTTTTGTTGCTGCTAGCAAAGAGGGGTTTGTGCACATGTAGCTATTCCTGGTGCAAGGTGGGTTTCTAGGAATCTCCCAGCCCACTCGACATGATGATCAGGTAGAGCACAAGGTATAAAAGCTCTGTTTGAACGTGGTGCTCCTGTTTCATGTGTGACTCATCCAAGGCAGGAGAGATTTGAGATGGAGCAAGCCTGCCTGCATCCAAGGCCACAGCTGGGAACAGCTGGCCCGCAGGTGGGTCTGTTCAGGGTTCAAGGGCTACAGCTTCTCCTTCTCTCCAACTTGGAAGAGTTTTATGCACAGCAATACACAGGGCTTGTAAGGGAGTGCTAACACCATGGAGCAGTTAGATCACATATGTAAGAGTCACAAATCAGCCCAAGTTGGAATTGGCACTGGTGGAGGTAGAGAGAGGGATACAGGCTCTCCAGCAGCGTTCGTGCTCTGCTGAGCTAAGGGAATATCTTCATGTTGACTTCAGTAGAAGCTGTCTTGAACCCCATTTGTCCTGCTGGTACACTTGGAGCAGGATCAGCTCATGCAGTGCAGAGCTGGGTGGTCCCAAGGAGATGTACCAACATTTGGTGGGTGCCTTTGGAAGCAAGACCCTCCAAGGTGCTTTTTACCTGCTTGACTGTAAAGATGCAGCTTTTCTGTAGGTAATGAATGAGGTGCCCTTTATATATAAATGTTCCTTGGGGACAAAAGAGCCCTTTGCTTGACCAGTTTAACAACCTGGTGAGCGCATGCAGCAAATAGCCTGGAGTTTTCCTGAACTTCAGGATTGAAAAACAACCTTAGTCTGTGTATTCCTGTGCCTCAGTTTCCCTGCCAGCAAAGTGAGGGAAACCAAATGTGCTTCCCAAGGAAAAATAGAAGTCAGCTTTGTGAGTTGCTTTGACAGCTGCAAGTATAAGTGCTTGCTATTATAGCAGCTAATAACTTGGAATTGCATTTTATGTTCTTCTGGTTCCCTTCTTCATAAATTTGCCAGAGGTAACCAAGCAGTTTTAGGTCGTTTTATGACTATTTAATACCTGGTTTGGTGTTGGATTTCTGCTGTTCTTGCCTTCGTGTGTGTGTTTGTGTCAAACAAACACAAAACATTCAAGAAAAGCGTTACCACTGTTCCACCGTGAAGCAAAAGAAATGTGAAACATGCAGAGAGGCCTCTCTGAGAAGTGCCTCTTGATCACTTCATGCCTAAGCTGGTTGGTAATGTGCTGTTGTTTAATGCTGAGGTTTATTAATCAAATACATGACTGTTCTTTGCTGTAGTCAGCGTGTCACCTGAGGATCCCTGAAGCTTGCCAAACATGGATTAATCACTGAACACTCAGTGTCACTGTGAAGCAAATGTTTATCGATGTAGCAATGGGGAAATCAAAGCTAAGAGATGACTTATATGGCAGCTAATAACTGCTTTGATAGGCCTGCTCATTGCTCCAGTCACCATGAACCCTCTCTTTTGTAAGGCTATTACTCTGCAGTCAGAAGCAAATAGTGATTAATTATAATTAACTAAAAAAGGGGCTTTGTGGTTGACCTGTCACAGCCAGTGCCCTGCAGTCAGGATGTAATTTACCCTCTGGGTTTGGCCATGCTCCTCTACCAGCTCTGTCCTAAGTGCACTCTAAGCACAGCTTATGAAATGCAGTTGTAGGCACCCACACAGTTCCATTCAGCTTCAGCTTGTAGTGATGCCAACAGTGATTCCTGCATCAGTTTCCCAGTGGACTTTCTTGCTTTGATCACTTTTTGGATGTGGGTGATTAATCCCTTGGTGCTTGGCTATGACCATCTAATGCAAGTCAGCAGAATCAAGTCACAAGAGGTGAAAGGCAGATGTGTTCTTGCTGCAGACTCTATCCTCCGATAGCAGTCTCGCTTATTATTCCTGTCCCCATGGGATATAAAGATGCTTCTGGGAAGATTTCTTTATCATGCTTTTGAATGGCTTCTTTAAAGGACAAATTAAAATTCACAATGCAAAACCTTCTGGACTGTGGGGAATTGCTGATTTCTCTGAGCAAGGCAACTGGAGCCTCACCTCTGGGGTTGGGAGGGCTCTGCTTTGCACTGAGCCACCAGCAGATGAGCTCGTGGATTGTTTTCTCTCCCCTCATGACAGAAATAGCCCAAGGCCTGGAAAAGCATTAGCAGGAAGAGCACAGCATCAGGAAACACAAAGGGCACCCAGCTAGGACATGACTACATGGCTTTTAGCTGCCCAGCGGTTGGGACATTGCGTTTTTGGGTGAAGGGATTCAATTCCCTCTTGTCAGAATCGCTGTTTCCCAGCCAGATGCTTCCAGCTGGATGAGTGCGTGAGTCCTGTGTGTTGAGCATCCCTGTGCACACACTGCAGCTGCTCCTGTGCCTGGGGTTTTGTGTTTGTGTCAGAAGTCACAAGCACTGTGGATGCGACAAGCATGTAGGTTCATAGGTAGGCATCATATGTGCCACTTGCCATGCCTGTTCAACCCACCTCTGTGTTCCTTCAGGCTGGAGCAGGGGAGCTCAGCAGTGCTGAGGTGGCATTACTCATCCCCGTGGAGTTATTCCAGGTTCTCAGCTCGCTTGTGTAACTGCAAGGGTTCTGCCTTTTATCTGTGACACGCGGGCGGAGCAGTGGGAGGATTTAAATTTGGGAATGAAATTGGCAGAGAGTTTAGCCCAGTGCTTGTGTTCTGCAGTAAGTGCAATGAAACCTGTTATTTCTCTAGGGAAGCATCATCGATGGACTCTGGAACTGCATTAGTGAGAAGGATAAAGACATTTTGAACCTCAAAAGCCATGGAATAAACTTAGACCCAAAAGAATAGACTGAGGCATGCTGTACCCTTGAGGATGGGAGATCAGGTGTTAAAGAACCTGGTATAATCTCTTTCCCCAGGCTTTCTACTTGGAATATGGGAAAAGACACTGCAGGGAAGGGGCACTTGATTGAGGTCTGAGGTCTTTTTGTCTTCCACTACAGCTTATCCAAGATGAATGCATGGCTGCAGTACCCCAACCACATCTTGGCTTCCTAATTCATCTCCCCAAGGACTTCATTCAGATATGAAAACACCATGTGACTGGAAAGGATGGATAAATGTTCACTCTCACTTCCTGTAATGAAGCTGGAACTCCATTACAGTGCTGCAACTGAACAGGTCCCTGAGATCACTGTCCTTGAAACCAAACATTTGGAACCTTTTATATCAAGCCCATGCACCAAATATAAAGCTCAAGTTTCATGCTCTCCTAGCCACAGTCAGTTGTATTCATGCCTTAGTGGATACCAGACCCAAAATGTCTTCCTCCTCCACAGAGTCCAAATATATCAACTCCTTTTCTTAGGTTACGATAAAAATGGGGAGTAAATTATAGATGCTCTCTCCACCTTCTGGCAGGAAACAGGCTGCTAGACCGCCTTGCTCCATCAGCCTCTAGCTGATGTCTGCAGGTTAAACAATGCTCTTGCCTTCCTGAAAAGGAAAGCATCCCCAGAAATGCCAGCTCCCTTTTTTTAGCTGCTTGTTATGTCCAGCTATCAAAAGCACAAAGAAACCAAGTGGAAAAATTGAATCTGGCAGTAAGAGTGCAATGCATGAAGGCACACGGCTTCCAAACCCAGAGAGCAAAAATAGCAGCAAGAGCAAAAACTGGCCTGAAAGAAGCTCTTTAATTATTCCATCTCTTTCAAAAGCTTTGCCCCCGGCACAGCCAGGCTGCCATTTGTATAGGGAAGCTGTATGTGTTGTAGTAAAGCTTGAGCACTGCATTATTAGAGAGAAAGAAGCTTCTTTTTTGACTGTGTTTTCAAAGAGCTGGTAGCAGATCGATTGTGGGCAGAGCCCTGGGCATGAGGGAGTCTGTATGTTCCTAATGAGTCACCAGGATTTCAGTTTCAGTCCGGCTGATGTGAGGGTGAAGGGGTTTAGGTTTCTGCTTGGATTCTAGAGGCAAAACCATTTAGTTTTTAGCTGACACCACAGTAACCAGCAGCCTGGTGAGTCTGTGTTTCAGGGCACTGACAGAACACCCAGTCTTCCAGAAGCCACCTCTTCCACCCTAAGTCTTTACATCCAACAGTTGCCAAGTTGACACTTTTGAAGCTCTTGGGGAACACTGAGAATATTGAAAAGCTTTGAAATACTCCTGTGTGTGTTGTCTGTGCTGAAGACGACATCTGAGTTTGCTCAGATTAAGGAGCAGGTATTTGGTTATTGTTATATTGGAATTAAATCAATAGCAATTGTATGAAGCCTCTGTTCAAATGAACCCTGCAGCAGGACTGGAAAGAAAAGGAATTGCTAAACACCAATAACCAATCCAGGGTAATCTGCAAGCCAGTGAAAAGACCACTGTTAAATACCCCAACTAGAAGAACCGTTTCTGAACTGTCAAAGGGGTTTTAACAGTAAGATCAGTTCCTTCTTTGGGAAGTCCCTTGCTGCCCACTTGGGTTCTGGAACAAGAAGAAGAAGAGAAGGTTGCCAGGTCAGGTGAGCACTGCAACACAGTAAGGGAAGAGAGCATGACATGTCTATTGTGCTGAAGCAGAGGCTGTTGTATCACCCTTCTGTTAGAGTTTGCAATGTCCCTTTTGGTTGTGTGGATTGAGAGGGCAGACAGGAAACCATGGAGTACAATGGATCTTTCTCTGGTAGGTGCTTGGCTCGCAGGACCTAGTCATCCATTGCATCTTCACATTATAAGCTCCTAAGTCAGGCCAGAGCCTGGAAAGTGGTGGCAATGCTGTGGGCTGGACATGGATCTGTGTTAGTAATTTCCCTTCATGTCTTTATTGTATTTCCTTCCTCCCTGAGTGCCTGTGGCGGGATGGAGAGGTGTTTGTAGAAAGCAAAGGCTGGCATTACAGGGTCATCCCAAGACAGAGCTTATTCTTTAAAGTCAAAACTAGAAACAGATGCACTATTCTTGGTGTTTCTGCTGTTATCATAGAAGATTATATGTGCTTGTAAACCTGCAGTGAGCAGTTCCCTCCCTTTGCACAAGGGAAACTGAGAGCCCTGCAACAGCAGCAAAGGCAGGCCCTGGGACTCTGCACTATTCCATGCTGGGGAGTTGTTGCCATGAATTCCACACAAACATGACCTACACACAAAGACTGGCTCTTACCATAAGTGGGTGCAGATTTAGTCTCCAGCCCTCTGCAGTTTTGAGGAACTGCTGGTGAGAAAGGTCATTCTGAACATGTATCATTTCTTCTTGTGTGCTTGCTCTGTCCTGGTTTTTTGCCAGCTTCCTTATGGATACAGGAGAAGGCCAGGGATCAAGCACACTCCTGTGCAGCCGTACTATATAACTGCAGTTTCAGAGAGCTCAGGGCTTGCTCTGTTCTGCTTTCTCAGGGTGGCTTTAGATGGAGGAAGTCTGAAGTTTGACCTCACCATGTTGTACATGGCAGGGAAAGGCTGCCTGGTTATCAAGGGAGGAAAAGCTGATGTGTGGGGCGAGGGCAGGTGTATCACACGTGCTTCCTTTAAAGTCCTCAGCAGGTGTACACTTCTTGTAAGTGCATGGCAGGAAGTAGAGGAGCCAGTTGTAGGCAGTAGTTGTGTTTTCTTGCATCTGGTACTTTTGAATGAAAGCAGATGCCAGGCTGTCTTCTAGGATATATAATGGTGATGAATAACTTAGGCTGTTTCCTCTGGATTTGATGTTCAGCTTATGTTAAGATGTAGGGAGTATTGTTTGCTGAGATGACATCAAGAGCGCTTGGATGAAGGGAGTAGAGACACATCCTTTCCTCACACAGGGTTTTGGTTCAGCTCCCATTGCTGCAGAACATTACAGCTCATTTAGGAAGAGCAGATCTACCCCTTTTCTTTGTTAAAAGAAACCAGATGAGGAAAGGGCAGCAGTGGAGTCACAAGTGGCTTGTAAATGGTCAGCATCCCCTTTCTGCCCTCCCTGGCCGGGAGCAGCATGGGCAAACCACAGGCTAGAAGGAATTTTTAGTGGGAAGGGATATCGATGGAGGAGACGCTCCTCTGCTTGTAAGTAATATCATCTGGGAGCAGGAGAGCAGTGGAAGGGGAGGACAGGAGTCTGAAGGAAAGTTCCAGCTCTTACATCATGGTTCTTGAATATGCTGCCAATTCAGATTCAACAAGATCCATGGGCTTGGAGGCCAATGCTGCATGAGGACAGACTCTTTCCTCTTTGCTCCATCCAAATTACACAGAACTATAACAAATGTTGGCTGTCTCAGCTCGCAGATGGGGACTGCACTCAGCTGTGTAAGCTGTTGTGCGTATTTCCCATTGAAGAATGCTTGGAATATGTGTTACTGAGTGTTCTGTGCTAATTTGGTTACGTGTAATCCTTATAAGGTACATACAAGTACGATGCTGCTGGCCTGAACCCCTCCTCAGCTTGGCAGAAAGTTAGATTTAGACCTCGGGGGCTTTCTTCTTAAGCCTGTCCTTCCTTCTCTTAGAAGCAGGTCCTGTAGTGAAGGCAGTCACTGTTTTCATCCTTCTCTAATTCACGGGGGACACCAAGAGCCTCAGAGACACACAGTTACTACACACTCTGATGGTTCCTTCAGAACTTCTGCTGTTCCCTTTGGTTTGTGGGTGTTCTACCCTTTTGCTGGGACAACAATACTGATTCATGTGGCTCTAAGTCACAGCTCTCCCCTCCTGTTCTTCCAGCTGGCACATGTTCAGAATGTGTAATATTTCAAGAACCAACCTTTTAAATTACAAGCCCACAGACTTAAGAAGCTCCTTGCAGGGAAATTTGGATTGCTTATCCTTGGTGTGTAAGGGTGGCATGAGGCTTACCACATATCCAGGTGTGTGGTTAAAGAAACATCTGTCCAAGTATAGGCATCATACAGCAGCAAGCAGCTCTGCAAGGGAATGCTCTCAGGTTTACAGTGCTTACTGTTGGACTCTGGCCTCCAAAACGTCATTCCATAGCACATGCCTCAATCTGGGAATGCCTTTTGCAAATGCCTGATGTCACGTTAATATTTCACTTTGTGAGGGAGGCCCCGTGACCGCTGCAGCTGGATTCTAATGGCCTCTTACTGTCACATCTGTCCAGTGACGTGGCAGGAAAACAGATCCAATGACCATGGAGATGATTTATCCCTATGCAGGCAGAGCCCACATGAGTGAAAGAGACTCATGGTGTTAAAGGACCAAGATGTGTTTCTGCTTGAGTGATGGCTCCTAAGGTTCAAAGGACATATCATTCACCATGTGGCTGCGCTTGAGGCACAGTTATAGCCTGGAAAGTGGGGTTTGGTGGTATCGAACAAGCAATTTGTGACTGATAGGAGTGGATGGCGAGGGTGTAGCAGTGAGTATTTCTGTATCACTTGGCATTACTACCAATTAACAACACTGCCTGCAGAATCTCTTTTCCCAGCCTTGTGGAATTCATTCCTGGTGAGGCATGATCCTTCTTCCGAGTTTACATAGCAGCAGGAAACTCCAAAGTGGGAAGTGTGAGCCCTCCCTCCTGTCTGCCACCAGCACACATACCTCAGTCCCTCTCATTTTTTCTCATGGGACTTCTGGCTTCTTTCCCAATTGTCATAAGCAATGGATTAATGATTCCTTGTTGCTGTTGTCATTGCAGGGCAACCATTGATGAAGTGGAAACAGATGTGGTGGAGATAGAGGCAAAGCTTGACAAGGTAAGATGGCACAGCTCAGTGCACAGGTTTGAAGAGGGGCTGATGAGTGCCTGCTTAGGAATAGGGCTCCACCAGTCACCTCTAAAACAAGAGCCCATCTCAGTCCGTCAGGAAACTAGTATGTAGTGTACAGGGCTTGTCAAGAGGACCATGACTCCCTCTACTGACAGGTCCTGCCAAGGCTCCTTTGTGACTGCCAAAGGATGCAGAACAAGAGGTCCGGGCGGGTTCCTAATGCTGAATGAAGGCCTTCTTGTTCTGGTCCTGGATCTCAGGGGACTGACACTGTTTCTCTTGCTGTGGCAAATTATTTTGGTGCTGTCTGATTCCCGTTTCCATCGTCTTGCTTGTGACATTAAGAAGCTCTGTTACATGTCTAGACAGCTCCAGCACCGCTGTGTCAGCTCAGGGATGTAAAGAGACCCTTGCAGGTAAACAAGGGTCCAGATCCAGGTTGATGGTGGTGGTTGCTCTCTGATGTTCAGCCAGGCTGTGCACCACAGCTGCAATCTGACACTGGAAATAGCCTCTCAGGGACCAGTTTGGCTGTTTTGCTTTTATGCTGGTGATTCTTTACATCCAGTTGGTAGTTTGGATCCAAGTCAAAGGCTTTATGATGGAAGGCAGCTTTTCCACCCCCACTTCTGCTGATGTCTGAGGCATCAGCCAAGTTGTTTCTGAACAAGAACAGATTAAATGAAGAAAAGGAGCCAGAGGAGCTGTGGGCTTTTTATCTGTGAGATTTCCCAAAGCTAGCAAGGGATAAAACTCCTGTGTCTGATGGAGAAATGGGCTTTGTTGAAGTCACAAGCCTTAGGCAAAGCTGTGTCCTATAAAACCTATTTACTAATCAAGCTGCTTGAAACAGTTATCTGCAGAAGCTAACTAGCGTCACTGGTGAAAGCTGCAGAGGGATTTGGGTTATCTGTTTTCCTCTAAGCTAAGGCTCTAAAGCCAAAGCATGGGGTGAAACTTGCTCTGATTCTACCACTAGTGCTGTCAGTGCCCACCATAGTTGGACAACTTGGTGTGTCAGGAACAACCCTGGAATGAGGAGGATGGGCTGGAAGTACAAGAACTGCTCAGGGCTTTCACCTTTTTGTTGTTCAGTGCTTTGTTGTGAATTGATTTGAGCTCCTTTGGGTGAGGACTGCATTAGAACAACAGCCTCATGCAGTTTTGCCTTCCTCTGAGAGTAGTTACGGAGTGATACTCTGGTAGGTGGCCTTTTCATTCTGTTTGCATGCATCGCTCCCCTGCCTGCTGCAGAGGTGACCAGTCACACAAAGTGCTGCCTCAGTCACTGTCAGCAAGAGGACATCAGCCCTGGGTCCTGGGTGAGGCTCTAGTTTGCATCTGAAGAGCCACTGAAGTTCAACTTAATTTTGCTGAGGGTAACTTTGGGCAAGAATCAATCACCCTCTTTCCTAATAAACCAGTATTTGATGGCCCAGCTCCTCTCCTTCAGCCTTTTGAGGGCTTGGTGTCACTGTTGTACAGAGGTACCCAAATAGCTGTCATGATTAGTTCTTACAGAGCAGCAAGCTGGCAAGGACTGAGTGTTTCTCTGCCTTTTACTCTGCCCCTGAGCACTTAGTTTATAAATGATAAGCCTTTTAACACCTCTTTAAGATAGAGGTAAAGGGCAGTGTAAGAGATTCATCCAAGGGAACACCAGAAACTGGGGCTTGTTTTGCTGTTTCAAAGAGAATTCCTTCATTCTGCCCTGTGCTCCATCTGCAAAGCCATCACTGCTCCCCTTGGGAGTGTGTTTGTGCTCAGTGGCCTTCAGCTACTAGTAACACAGCCTTGTCCAGGAGGGTGTGCACAGAGGCATGCTGGAAACCGCCACGTTGCAGAACAGGCTGGGTTTCCTTTCCACAGGATCTGTCCAAACCTCTAGTGTATGTCTGGGCTCCAGATGTGACAGGAACTGCATCTGTTTGCTTTTCTTCTCTGGGCTTGGATGGGAGAGTACAAATGTGCTAGCACCCGGTGTCAGATTGAGTGAACAGGAGAGGATGTGAGTGTGAAAGAGTGAGGACTGTGTATTCTGTGATACACAGATAAAGCATGTGACAATATATGTATTTATACATTCAGATATGTTCTTACAGAACTGCAGACAGAGGCAAGCCAGCTTGTTCTGCAATACATGCATAGAGATTAGACCCTCAAGCCTTGTGGCTGCATAAATAGAACAAGCAACAAGTCCCAAACCAGCACACCATGCTGCAGTGGGGCTTTGGTATTCAGCCAAACTGGAGAGCTGCTCATTCCCAGCCTGTAGGTGAGGCTGGTTGACAGGGCAAGATTTCTAAAGCCATTTGTCATAAGTAAGATTAATATCCCTAAAAACCTCCTGGATTTTGAGAATGGAAAACTTCAGTTCCAAGTGGTGCTCATTATCAGCAGTTAAAGTTTTTCATTTAAAAAGCCCAGAACAGTGATGATTTAAAAATAACCCAACAACCAAAAACTGGAATCATTTTGCTCAGTGATCAGCCATTCCTGATGCAAATCCCTTGGGCTTTTGGTTTATGGATTTATCTGAAGTTGTTTAACATAACCTTTTACAAGGAGCTTTGGCTGAAAGGAGATAGGCTAATAGCCAGGAATCCTGGCTAAGCTAGTGCTTCAGCCTTTACAGTGAGTTCCAGGCATGTTATAGCAGTTTGGTGTGGCTGGGAAGTCTGGGAATGTTCTCTGCAGCTGTTACATTGTCAGAAGTTAATAAAGGCTGTCTGAAGATGCAGCAAACTAACTTCAAACCGAGGAAGCCACCCCGTTGTGCTGCAAGCTCCAGGTAACTTCTCTGTACCAAGGCTGGTGATAAGATTCGGAGCATGTGTAGCTTGCTTGAAGTTGATGTTTCTCTGAACAAAGCTCTTCCCAGGTCCATCAGAAAGAGATACATGCTGAAAGTTTCCTTGGGCTGCAGAACTGTGGGAATTGATTCATGGTTATCTACAGTCTTGATGGTTTTCACTGGCTGCACTCAGCAGACACAGCTTAAACAGGCCTGGGCAGTTGGTTTAAGGAAAACATGATCCAAAACCATTAGGCTCCCCTTTATTCCAAGGTAAGAAGAACAAGACAAGTCTCCAGAAGTATATGGAACAGCCAGCTGGGCTCAGGGACTTGACAGTCCCAAAGAGCAGCATAGTCCCAGCAGGGAGATTCTGGACAGCCCATCACTTCCACCCAGCACCAAGGAGTCTTTACCTCTCTGCAGTCAATCTGTGTGATCAGGTTCCTTTTACTGCAGTCCTGGTGCCTCAGGATAGAATGAACAGGAGAATCCCACTGGAAAGAATAGGCTGTTCTGATTCATCTGTCCTCAGGGGTAGTCTGGGACTGTTACTCTTAAGTGACAAGTGAAGTGTTGACAGCATGACATGCCCTGGGAGCTGTGATTTGCATCCCTGTTGCTGCCACGTGCAGTAAGGGTCACCAGCGTAGCCACGCCAGGCACGTGAACTGCATCCTGTTCTAAAGGTCTTGGGCTGGGGTGGTGCTGCACATCAAAACCAACCTGGCTGCAGTTCAGTTTGGTGTGATCAGCTCCATGTGCACTCACCCCTCTCTCCTTTGCAGCTGGTGAAGCTATGCAGTGGGATGATTGAAGCAGGCAAAGCCTACATCACCACCAACAAGCACTTTGTCACCGGAGTCCGGGACTTGTCGCAGCAGTGCAAGAAGGATGAAATGATTTCGGTAAGTCATCCTGTGGGATGGAGTATGGCACACAGTGAGGCCTGGACAGTGTTAACTTCCTGATGCTGTGAATGGAGCAGATGTCCAAGACCCTTATATCGTTTAAGGAGCCATTTAGTATGAGATTTTATTTTTGGAGGACTATAGAGACCATCTGGTAACGCAATGCTGACAGGTCAGAGTGAGATTCGTTGTTTGCAGCAAGAACTGGACTTCTAAGAAGCTGCAGTGCTGGCAAGGCTGCTGGAATCTAGGTCAGTAAGCATCAGTGACTTAGGAATGTGGGTAACCAGCCTGAACGAGTGACAAGTGACATCTTGATTGCAGCACTGAGCTGGAGAGGACAGGGAGCCCATGGCTTCAGTGCCAGGCATTTTGAAACCCGTTCTTGCCAAACAGCACAGTGGCTCGTCGGTGTAATGAGGGTGTCTCTCAGCCACTGAACCCCTGGGAATGAAGGGCAGCTGCTTCTATTCACTGCCAGTTCTCTTCACCTCTCTTTGCAGGAGTGCCTCGACAAATTTGGAGACAGCCTGCAGGAAATGATTAACTACCACATGGTAAGATGCAGCTTCCTCTTGTCTTGTTGTGTGCTGATGGCAACCTTTCTCAAGGCACTGATTATGGTCTCCTGAGTTTGGCTTACCTGACACTGCACAAAGGTGGGGTCCACAAAGGAAGTGTCTTTCAGGTTCCAGTCCCTGCTCACTGCCTCGAGAGCGGCAAAGGGCTGGGAGTCATTGTTGCCTCTTGCAACAGGATTGAATTAGATGAGCTGTGACTCTATACTCACAGTGATCCATCCTGATGCATCATGTATGCTAGGAAATGGGATTTCCACGGGGTGCAGAGGAGGTACCACTGAGGGAAAGGGTATGTACTGCTACATGGGTGCCTTTTGGCTCATTTCAGGTCAGAGATATACAATGAATATGTAGAGGGATGAAGTTAGAGACCCCTTTATCAAAGGAAGAGGAGAGCTTACAAAACACGCTCCAGGTGCTTTGTTCCTTTTGATCAGAACAGGGTTTTGTAGTGAGGACAGACAGGTCCCGGGGAGCTCAGACAACTCAGGACCCTGGCTCTTAACAGCTTGCATGTATAACCATGTTGCTGCACATCCGGAATACTCTGAAGCTTGGCGTTCACGTTTTTGACATTAGGGTGCCAGCAAGGCTGTGAATGGATCAAACTGAAAGGGTTGCTTTGTTCAGTTGATGCAGGGAGCAGACTCAGTGCATTGTGTGCAGCTCCGTGGCTAAGGATAACACAGGACATATAAATGATACACTGAGATGAAAGGAGGGAAGTGTCCAGACAATGCCTATTCTCCTGAGCTGGCTTTATCTCACTAACAAAGCCCAAGAAGTTACAATCTGCCCTTTCTCCAACCCAACATCCAGCCATGACATCTGTAAACCTCATAGAAGAGGAAGGTGCTTCATGCTTGGTGGCTCCATGCCAGACCTGCAGTCTGAAGTCTGTAACTCAGCTGGAGCTTAAAGCACAAATGCTTTAAAGCTTCAGGGTGCCAGCACTGGCCTGACCCACTTTTATACCACAGTGCCCCTGTCTAAGTACGTTAGGCACGATGCTTGCTTTTGGGATGCAAGTTATTCACATGTACCTGGAGAAGAAGCTGCATCAAGTCCTTGTAATTATTTCATGAAGCAGGTGGGAAAGCTGTTTCCTAGTGGAAAATGACAGGGAAAATAGGTGTACATGCAGCTCTCCTAGGAGTTAGTATTTGGGAACAGCCAAACAGCAGTGGTGGTGGTGGGGAAGAGTGAACAAACCAGTGTGAGCATCAGAGAAAAAGGTGGGAAAGTCAAACCCTGGTTTCCTGATGCTGCTTAAATTCCCTCTGAAAACATAAGGCCTTTTGGCCAAGGAGCAGAAGAACCCCTGAGAAGCTGCCCCTTCCCTCCAGGGATCACATCACAGCAGCACTGATAGGGGCTGGGCTGAGCAGTGCGTGCAGCCCAGGCAGGAGGGAGCAGTCCCAGCCAGGAGCCTCTGGCCACAGGATGCTGTCGGCTGTGCAGCTTGCCTGGATCCCTGCTCTCTGCCAGAAGTGGCACTTCAGGGATTGCTCTTCCCTCAGCCAACTAATAAGCAGAAAGACCCTTCGCAGAGCTGTCAAATCCCCCCTGGAATAACCCTTCCCATGCACCCCACCCTCTACACTCCCCACTACATCTGGGACAGCATTTCCCTACCTCCAGCTGCATGCACAAGGGAAAACGTACTTAAATCCTCCCTCCCCCCAGCCTTTGGAGAGCACCCTCCTCCCTTGGTGCTCAGCAGCGTGAATCCCTCTCCAGGAAATGGCTTTGGAATGATGGCTGCTTCTTGAGCCCTTTCCGACGGCTCTTCAGTTAATGGAGTTATTTTTAGTGCCTTCTGCTGTCTCCTTTGTGTGTGCTGTGTGCGTGTGTGTGTATGTGTATCTTGGCTCACCCGTGTCTGAGGAGCTCAGCAATGAAACAGTTGTCAGTGCTTACTCTAGGAATGTGGCCAGGACAGTATGTACAACTGGAACAAGTTAAAAAGAAGGGAAAATATCCCCCAAAAAGCAGTCGCAAAAGCTTGTTCTGTGATTTTATTGCTAGAACAATGAATGTCTCGATTCTAGATCAGCAAAATCCAAGCATGAAACTGCTTGAATGTAGAAGATGGACACACTCAGCTCTGGAGCATTCCCACCTTAGAGTGCACAAGGAGGAAAAAGCATCAGAGCAACCTTAGAGGAGAGATGACAAAGACAAAGTTGTGTTCAGAAGAGCTGCCGTCAGTGTCCTGTGCCTTTTGT
>NW_009921305.1:41563-65870 GCF_000696875.1 Nestor notabilis | reverse complement strand
CTCTTCCCCAGGCAGTTCCCTTTCTCTGTGTGGTCAGAAAGAGAAGGGATGCAAGTGAAACTGCTGTTGTGACAGGACCACTCTGGCTGAGCCCCTTTAGTACGTCTTCAGCAGCATCTTCGGAGCTGTAACGTGCACATTGCCCTCATCAGTCCTACCCCAGACAGTGCCGCATTGAGCTTCGTTGTGTCCTCAGCTGCCATAAATCGCTGCAGCTACGTCAGAGGGATCCTCCAGCAGGAGCAGCAGCAGCTTGCAGGGGAGATTTAGCTTTGCTGAGCGAGCCAGGAGGCATTTTTTTACAAGGAGAAAAGCCACCCAAGCTGTGATGAGTCAGTGAGGCAGATGGCAGATGTCATGGGTGGAGGGTAGTGGTGGAGGGAGGAAATGAAGTGGAGAGGGCTTCCACAGCCCGTACTTCACAGGGTTGGGTGGACGACCTGCATTATCTGACAGAACGTGGGAAGGGTCCAGGAGCATCATTTGTGGACGCAGAATGACCAGCAGGCAGGGGAGATGCTTTCTGTCATCTCATGGCTTCACAGTTTTGGCCATCGTGCCCTGTGCAATGATATAATACTAGTCCAAAAGACTTCAGTGAGCTGCTGCCCTTGAAGTTTGATATCAGTCTAGCAGTCACTGTGAGCTCAGTGCTGCAGTTGGGGTTTCAGAAAGACCAGGGTTTTGTCAGGGTCTGGAGTATCTTAGGGTGTTTCCTCCTGTCTAGTTAGGGGAGAGGATCAGCTTCGATAGCATCTAAGCGGCAGGAACAAATGTCCTTTGACCAGAGCACAAACTGGAGCTCTTGAGCTTCTAGTGAACAACTCAACTTCAACTTGGTTCAAAAGTTAGGTTGAGACTGTTGACAGCTGACATGTGTGGCAGAAGTAGTGTTGTCATCTTCTTTTCCAGAGCACAAACCCTCAAGTGAGCTGTATTACAGAGGCATCACAGATGGAATGTTGTTCATGGGTGGCATTTATCTGGTGGGCCATTGCTCAAGAGATGAAGGACCAAATCATGTAACCAGACAGGAATAAAAGTCATTTAAGCATCTCCTGCCAAACAGAGGATGTTTGAATTCTGCCTGGCCCTTCTGCCCCTTGGTTTACTTCATTCAGCTGCTAGAAGCTGCAGTGAAAGAGAAGCATACTGTAGGATATGAACTCAGGGGGAAATGCACAGTATGCTGTCACTGCTGAGTTTTAGTTACTTGACAAGTGCAGTGGATTTACATGCTCTTTCTAGAGCTCTGTCAGGGACACACTGGATAGATGTGCCATAGAACAAGAAAGCACCGGGTCTTGGAGAACCTCTTCACAACTCTGCAGCAGGACAGGTAGTTGAAGAGAAGAGGAAGAGGTGGAGAGGCCAGGAGAGACTTCCAAAGCCTAAAAGTGTTTGAGAAGGGGCAGAATGGGCCATCTTTGGGGAGCAGGGTGCCTGACAGAAGATTATGATGGCCAGGGAAGGGGGGTCACTTCTGTTCCCCAGCAGATGCTCAGAGGAAGCTGATGGAATCCCACGTGGGCAGTGCTGTACCTGGCTGTAGCTGCCTCCTTCTCTCACAGACACGCTGCAGTGCTCCTGCTTTGGGACAGGATTCCTGAGAGCAGATAAAAGGATCAAGCTCCTATTCCCAGGCCACCAGACAACCAACCCTTGTTTAAACCCAGCACAAACCAGGCCCAGACTGTGTCAGGGTGGTGGGAACGAGGCCTCCAGACTGGCCATGAGGGAGATAAGCCCAAAGATGAGTCATGCAGCTCATGGCTGGGTGGTGGAGCTGGACAAGGGAGAGCTGCTGCTGTTCATGTGTCAGGCAGCTGCAGAGGAAGCTCCACACCCTCCATCTCCTCTGGAGCCAGCTCTTGCAGGATGGCTGATGTGCTTAATGGACTTCATCCCATCCCAGTATGGCTTTTAGTGCAATAATGGACCTTAACTAACAGACCTTAACCTGACCAGCTTCACCTGGGGCCTCCGTCCATCCCCTCCACCCATGGGTGGGCCCAGACACTCCATTTAAGCTCCACTTAGGGCAACTGGTCTTAGTTTGAGCTGTGCTGTAGGAGCACAGGTCTGCAGTTCAGCTATAGCCATGCCCAGCTTGATGTTGGCTCTTGGTGGAACCTGGCCACCACCTCTGAACCAGCCCTGCTTCCATGGTGGCGCCTTGGTTGTTGAGGTCCCTGTCCTACCTGCTGCATTATCCCTCCTCAAGCTCCAGCTCCAAGGGTCTCTGTTGCTTCCTGACAAATTCCCAGCACAAATGCTGTTGCCTACCTTTAATGTCTACTTGAGCACTATTCCCATCTGCAGTGGTGATGTCCTACTTCTGAGCTTCATACATGTAAGTGCTGAGAGGAGCAGTTCACAGCCAGGTGATCTCACTTATTTTTAGCTTCTGCTTTGCTTTGGAGCCTGGTGGAATCTCCTTTTCTCTTGTAAGCTCTTCTGGGACTGCTCTAGCAATGCTATCCCTTTGTATCTCTGATGTACCTTGCTTTTAGGCTTGTGCTTCCAGGATTAACATCCTGCGCTACTGATCTTGCTTCCGCTTCTTGGGGGCATGAAATTCCTGTCAAACACAGGTTTGGATTTATCCTGTTGCCACAGAAGCCTGTGCTGGGAAAGGGCAAGGTGGGACCTGGTGTTCTGCTGCTGTTGGGTGAGAGCTGTGCTTAACTCCCTTCTTTCACGTTGACCCTCCTCAGGCACAGATGTGTGTGAGTCATGGGCTGCACTTCCCATGTCTTGGTGGAAGCTGAGAGAGGGTGGGGTGATATTTGGTCTGGAAAAATCTTAAAACAAAGGATTCGTTCCAAGTATGTCTGGGAAAGGGGAGGAAGCCAAGGGATGACTTTAGGTTTGAAACTCTAGCTCTTAAAACTCTTTAATTTGTGTTGAAAGTTGACTGGAGGACCCACCTCAATGTATTCCCCTGGTGATCCTGCCTGGCAAAACTAATGCAGAAGCAATCAAAGCAATGCTGGTATTATAGGATGCTGCTGGCAGGAAAGGCTTCTTCGTTACCTGCTATCCCCTCACAAACCACTTGGGAATCCCTGCCCCAGACCTGCTCCATGTGAATCAGTGCAGGTGGGAAGGAAGGGCACCCTCACAGTGATGTGGGGCTCAGTGCATGGATAATGGGAGCAGGGGACAGGAGTACTGACAGAGCAGGAGGTGGAGATACATATATATACATACATATGCATATATATATGGCCTGTCTTCCTTATTTGTGCAGTTCTCCTGGTTGGATACAGATGCATTTAAGTTAAGCTTCCACATAGGAATGTCCCTGTACCACAGGCATAGGAATACTGCTTATGTGATCACCTGAAGTTCGTTTCCCTCTCAGTAAGGAGCATTACACGTAGGCCTCAAGCTGAGGAAGCCCAGTTCCTTTGACTTTTATGTACCCTGGAATCTTTTCTTCCCTGGAATGTCCCAGGGCACTTGTCTCCGCTCCCGAGTATGGCATAGTGGTGTCCCTTCCTTTCCCTGGTCCTAAGCAAATGTGTCATCCTGGTGGAAACCAATGATGGAAGCTTTCCAGATGTAGGTGCAGGTGGGAACCAGATGGCTTTCTTGCTGCCTGCCTCTCCCTGCATGGTATCAGACACTGCATTGGGAAGCAGCTCCATGGGAACAGTTGCAGGCCAATGCCTCTTGGAGTGGTGGTGGAGAGAGTGAACGGATGCCAAGAGCAGTAAATAATTTACATTGGTAAAAACACAAAGCTGGGTGGTCTTGGGTTTCTTTCCTTCCCCTTTGCATTGCATCTGTTCATATTTAGAGGCTGTTCGTGGCTGTTTATGCTCAGCTAGTCCTGGCAGGTCCCTTGCTTTCTCCTTGGCTGCAGCAATACATGATGTTGGAGGCTCTGCAGCCAACACTGCTGCTTCTATGCAGAGTGCTTTGCATTCTGCTCAGGGTGCTACGCCTGGGCAGTGTCTAAAGTGTGACCTGCTTATCTCCTAGTAGGAGGTGTTGGGTAGGGAGGATGTCTGTCCAGGCTGGGAATGCCTTAAAGCTCCTCCAGTTCCAACCCCTGCCATGGGCAGGGACACCTTCCACTAGAGCAGGTTGCTCCAAGCCCCTGCGTCCAACCTGGCCTTGAACACTGCCAGGGATGGGGCAGCCACACTTCTTTGGCCGACCTAATCATGCTTCAGGGGGAAGGTGTTTTCAGTTCTGTTCTTTATTACACTATCCTCTTTTTAATTGGCAATTAATTAAATCAGTATTCCCCAAGTCAAGTCTGTTTTGCCTGTGATCGTGATGTGAGAGATCTCCCTGTACTTACCTCAACCCATGAACTTTCTTATCTTATTTTCTCCCTTGGCTTGTTGGGAGGTGTAATGAGAGTGGTTTGGTGGGTACCTGCAAGGTTAACCCACCACCTCCTCCCAAAAAGCTGCTGCTTTAGGCAGTGTCAGCTCTTTTGCAGTGTGAATGGTCTGACAGGGAAGCTCCTGCCCCCTGGATGATGTGTACTTCCTGCTGCAGTTGCTATGTGGTCTGGGAGCATCTGCCCATCTGGTCCCCATTAGCCAGAGTGCTGGATCATCCCAATGCATGTCTGAAATATGGAGTTATTTGTGCTTATGCCCGTCAGAGATGGATGGGAGGGAGCTGAGCAGGCACCACTGTTCAGCATCTGGCTGAGGGTGCAGGGAGAACATTTCTTAAGGGAAGGTGGGGAGGGCTGGAGATGAGATGGGCAGAGGGGGTCGAGTAATGAATGGGCTTGGGACCATTTTTGTTGTGAAGGACAGATAGGAGAGTAAGATTTCAAAGACTTGTGGGAACTCGGTCTCTCTTCATACCGTGGGCTTGGACACCTCGTGTCCATCTGCGTGTGGCTGGCTGGGATGTACCTTCAGCGATGGTGCCGGTCTCCTCTCGGAGTGCTGAGGTGACAGTGCCCTCCTCTGGCAGAACGAGGAGCTCGAGACTCGAGAGGCAGCTCAAAGTAGGGACTATGGAGGCAACTGCTCCTCTTTATGTTGGTGGTGTAGGTCCCTGTGCTATTCAGAGCCCTGGCACAGGCTGTGGAACCTGCAGCACGGCGATTCTGTGCTGGACACCACCGAGCCCTGGAGTAAAGCTGAGTCCTTCACACTGAAGCTTCTAGAAAGTGCTCACAGATCTTCTGGCTCCTCAATCTTTCCTGTTGCAGAAACATGTGATATTCTTTTCCTTCTCTTCTCTTGCAGATCCTGTTTGACCAGGCTCAGAGGTCAGTCCGGCAGCAGCTGCACAATTTTGTCAAAGAGTGAGTACTTGTCCTATCAGTTTGGGCTTCAGCTTCCATTGCCCCTGTCCTGTGTGCACTGGGAGCAGCACAGTGACCTCTGCACAAGCACTGAAGCTTGGGGCAGGAGGGACACTGAAAGGCAGAGGAAAGGATCTGGTTTGTGTGCTGTCATCTTGCAATCATTTGGCTGCTCTGTTGTCAGCCAGATATATTTGTCCTGTTCCCAGCTCCTAGTTAAAGCTGGATATGAGACATAGTTCCAGATCAGAGCATCATCATGTTCATCTGCAGAGCTGATCCTCTAGGTCAAACACATCCCAGAGTTCAAATCCCTGCAGAGTAGCACCAGTTCTGTGTCTTAGTTACGTTCAGTGTAGTTTCCTTAGTGCAAGCTTGCAGAAGGAAGTATGTTTGTTGCCAAATGACTCTGGAGTCCAGTAGAATCATTCTGTTCTTAGCTCCCCATGCATCATGCTTAGTTGCTCGAAACTACAGCAGTCCTGCTCTTCTGGAGTAACCTGAGCATCTGTTAGATGACAGGAAAGCCTTTCTTTGTGTGGAGGGAGCAGCCAGCATCACTGTGCCTTCAGCTTGGAGCTTGAGTTATTTGCTAATGGAAAGCAAGTTTACAGTGGTGTGAGCAATGCAGAATATTGGTATCAGGGATATTAACTTGTACGTGGCAAGGCTGAGGTGCAGAAGAACTGGGCCCAGGGTGTTAAATGGATGGGACAGTGTGTTCCTTGGAGCAAGGCTGTCCCTGCCATCGCTGCATTGACGTGTTTGCTCCGAGCGCCTCTTTCCCCAGGGCAGGTACCGGGTGCAGCAGAGATCCCAGTCAGTGAATATGGGTCAGAGGCAGGAGAGGCTTCAGCTCGGCAGGAGCTGGTTGCCATGGCAACTGGGAATTGTGCATCCCTCAGCAGCTGGGTGTGTTACTGGAGGAGGGAGTCCCTGGCTGACCCCCCCTTCCTCATCCCCATCTTCTTGCCTTGCTCTCACCCAACCCCTGCTTTCTCTATAATCATTTCTCTGATGAGCTCAGATTTAATCTGCTTAAGGCTGGCAGTCAGGAGGGGGAATTTCACCTTCCTTTTGGGTCTGTCATCCTCCCAGCATCTTTGCAGTTTACTCTTTTTTTGCACTTGTATTGCTTAACCTCTGTGCTTGCAGGCCCTGGCGCTTTGATACCTTGATACCTGCACTACTCCTGCCCTTGGTCCAGTATCTTTCCTTACCAACTCTCTCTAAAGACTGTCTAGAGTTAATCTGGAGTCAGTCCAGCTGAACACAGTGGAGCTTGGTGGGCTGGGTTAGGATCCCAGTGGCATCCAGAGCAGGATCCTGGTGGTCGTGGTGTATGTGGTGGCATCCCTCCATATGTTGCTGGTATCAGCAATATCCTGGCTGCTTTGTAACAATGATTCTCACCACCTCATCTTCTCTGGGTTCCAGTGATGTCCGGAAGTTCAAGGAGACCAAGAAGCAGTTTGACAAGGTGCGGGAGGACATGGAGATTTCCCTGGTGAAGAATGCCCAGGCACCTCGGCACAAGCCCCATGAAGTGGAGGAAGCAACAGGCACCTTGACCATAACCAGAAAGTGTTTCCGACATCTGGCTCTAGACTACGTGTTGCAGGTTGGTGTCTGTGCCCCAGCTCTGACTGGATCCCCCAGTGCAGAGCAAGGCATCACAGGGAAATTGCTAAATAATCTTCCCTATCACTATGAACACAAACACACATGTTTAAATGTTCACAGACCCAGATGTTTGTCCTTAAGGACATATTCTACGTGTAGGAGCATGTAGAGAACACTTGGCAGTGTTGTCTGTGGTCCCTCACTTTCAGTAATTTCATGACACTGTTTTGCCAGACTCTCTGGAGAGTTGTAAAGATCAAAGCAGCTAAGGAGTTGGAGAAGAGCTTCTCTCTTACACCACTTACACTGGCATCCTTTGGCTATTCCAAGCAGATGTGGGCAGCTACAGAACTCACAGCCCCACCAGTGAAGGTCCTTTCATCCCATCACAGCCTGCTTTTTCATAAAGACAGGCTGCATTATGCCACAAGGCAGCTCAAAGAACCTTGGGACCTACTGCAGCACAGGGCTTCACTGTCCTTGAATAGTTTGTGGTTTGCTGCTGGGGGCATTGCAGCAAGTTGTTCATACTTAGATCTCCATGCCCAGAGTGCTTGATGCTGCTGGTGCTGAGAGTCTTCTCTTCATTCCTTCATAGATCAACGTCCTGCAGGCCAAGAAGAAGTTTGAGATCCTGGATGCGGTAAGGGCTCTCTGTGTTCTCTGTGGCTGCTCTCAGTGACTCAATGAAAGGCAGCCCTCTCCATTTCAGGTTGCATGGGTCGACATACCGACTCCTCAGTCTGCCCTGGAGATGCTGTCTGGGACTACTCTGGGGGCTGCAGGTATGCCAACAAGAGGGGAGAATGAAGGACCAGCAAGGTACTCCACAGGCCAGGCCTGGAGGGGACCTTCAGGGATGAAGGACACTGCTTTGACTGCTTTGAACTCACATCCTGGTTACCTGTCAGTGTGGAAGGATTTGTGAGAGGAAGAAAGGAGAAGAGGGAGAGGCATCTAGCAGATAGATTGCTTTGGGAAAGGAAAGGGTTAGACCTTGAAGAGACTTGTTTGTGGGTGATAAGGACTTTTCACACTCACTTTGTCCCAGAACCTGTTCTGACCTTGCTGTTGTTTCCCTCCCCAGATGCTGTCCTTCATGCATGCCCAGTACACCTTCTTCCAGCAGGGCTACAGTCTGCTCCATGAACTGGATCCCTACATGAAGAAACTAGCCACAGAGGTGAGGGGACAGGGAATACATTGATTCAATCTGTTAGTACCTCTTCACCCTGAAAGGACTTACTCTTTCCTATTCAGCTGCCATACGTGGTAACCTGGGAGTGGTCAAAGCATCATGCTGCTTGGGTGTTGGATGAGCCATGCTGCACTATGGGGTGGCAGCCAAGAGCCATGGTTACTTTCAGTGCACACCCTCTTCTGGGGACTTATGATGTTAGTTAGAGCTGGTGTAATCCCAGAGCAGGGAAGGAGGGATGGGCAGTGGTGCATAAACCTCCTTCTTTTATACCTGATGTTCTTTTCCCTGCCTTTAGCTGGACCAGCTGGTGATTGATTCTGCAGTGGAGAAGAGGGAGATGGAGCACAAGCATGCACTGATACAGCAGAGGGTGAGTCCTGGGGCTGCAGCTTGGTGCAAGCAGCACTTCTCTCCATCAGTGTGGTTCTCTGGATCATAGTGGCAACTGCCATCTGAGGAGGGGTCTTGCTGTGCTAGTCCTTCACAGCCTGGAGCAGTAGCATTTGTGACATGACATGGCTACAGCCTTGAGCAGCATGACTTTCGAAAGGTCCATGGGGCCCCAAGGAATAAAGCTGCTGTGGCTGAGCAAGCAGTTCTCAGCTGAGCTATGGTAACCCTCTGTGTGCCTTCTCACCTGCTATGACTGGGATTAACCACCATGAACTGGCAAAACAATAGGGTTTATTATCAAACAAGTCTGAGCCTTTAGTAAGGAGATATCTTTGGTTAATGTGGGCTGATTTTTCCAGACCATTTATCTGGGAATGATTCCAAATCTGAAGTTTGCAGCAACATAACTGTTGTTTTTTCCTTTCCATTCTCTTCATGGGTTGCTGACCTGCCCCTGCAGACCCTCCTGCAGGTGAGTACCCACGTGTCTTTCCTTCTTCTGGCATCCTTATTTCTCAGAGTTAGGATTTTGCTGGTCTTGCCTTTGAAAGCAAAACAAAGAAACCTTGCCATAGCAATAGTGGTGTCACCTGAACACTGGGGATTTCATTTTAAAGCCCAGTTTCATGAGTTTGGTTTCATCCTCATCAAAGTTGGTTTCAGTCCAGTACTAAAACAAGATTTCCATTCCATGTACTCTTTATGATAGTGATTCTTGACTCAGAGCTCAGTACTGCACTGGCAGCAGTGCTTGGCTGGTACTGAACACGTTTGGTGCCTAAGGAGCCTTTGAGGACCATGGGTCTGGTGGGAGGTGAATTGGATGCACAGGCTCATAACAGACGCTGTTGGTGGACTTTAAACATACACACTCATGTTCTGTGGGCACAGTAAGAGTGGATTTCGGAGAGCCCTGAGGAATAGCTGTTCATGAACCAAGCCCTGAGCTGGAACCACTAAGGAGTCTGTGTGTGTCAGGCACTCGTGTGGATCAATAACTGTCAGCAAGAGGAATCTAAGTGGCTGTTGTTTTCTTTCTAATGCTCTCTCAAAAATGTCATAACCCATGAAATGGAAACGTAACCAGATTTGAAAGCTAATGACAGACATTCCCTGTGAATCAGCCTGTGCATATGCTCCCTTAGGTTAAGTGTTCCGAGGGAGGGGTAAATCCATTTGTGATCTCTCAGCTCCCCTGGGACTCTGCTGGAGTGATGACTTCATTCAAGGAACATGGAAAATCTCTCTAGTGTAGTGCATCAGTTAAACCTCTTTATGTGGCTTTGACTGGACTAGCAGGGAATGAAGCAGAGGTCAGCCTCCAAGAGGGAAAAGAGCAATTAGTCTTCATCAGGGTACGTATGCATAGAGCTGTGACTCTCTGTGTGCATAAGCTTGGAGGAGACCTGAAGATCCCTGCTGCAATTTAGGATTTAAAGCTTCCTGCCTGGCAATACTAGGCTGCTTTTGAGCTACTCTGAGTCAGTGTTGCTCCTCCTTTGCGATGGAGCATGGAACTCTGCAGCTGGTGAGCATCTCACACATAGCTGAATCTATGTCTTCATGCTGAGCCCAGAACACCCTCTGGTCTCTTGGTGATTTAGTTGTGCTTAATTAAAGTGTGATGGCAGAAATACCCTTTTTTCTTCAACACAGGGTTTTCCCTGTTAAGGCATGCAGAAAAAGAGGGAATCCAGTTTAAATATAACACAGTTTGAAGTGTTTTGGGGGAGGGGGAGCTGTGCACATCCTGAAGACAGGGAGTTAAATTGTCCTTGGGCAGCTTTGTGAGGCAGCCTCCTGAGAACCAAATTCACAAGGAAGGGGTTTGTGGCCTTTTATGTCATTACTCTTTTAAATTTGGTAGGGAAGAAAAACTCAGCACAACTCTTGACCATTTCCTTTGATACTCTCATTTAGGTGCCTTTTTCCTATGCCACCCTTTCCCCACCTTCCCTCATGGAACATCTGCCACCTTTGGGGCAGCCTTCTGGGACAGCTGTCGGTTCAAGCTGTCATTTTAAATGCTGCCCAGCTCCAAACCCTTAAAGATCTCCCTTTGCAGCTTCACACTTCATATGAAATAATGCTCACTTATACAAAAAGGGTTCTAATAAATCAGCAAGAGGAAAGGAAGAGTCTCAATTTTTATGAGCTATATTAAATATTTGAGTTATCCTCCTGTTGTGCAAAGGGAGAGGAGAGCTTCAGCATGAAGATGCTTTTCTTCTGCCTGTGTGTGGGATGCTTGTGTGCAAGGACATTTCTGCAAAGGCTGAGGCAATAGTCCTGTAGCTTCCCACATTCCTCTTGTGTGTTGAACAAAACTGTCTTAAACCACACATGTAATAAGCTTATATATTTTTATGTGGGTTTAGTTGCTTTATATAGATGCACAAAGACATGCAGGACCTGGTGTAGGTTGGACCACTTAGGAGAAAAATCTGGAGCATTTAGCACTGGAACACACAGACCTAAGAATTTTTCCCAGTGGGATATGGGTAGAGAAATGGTAATGTTTAAACCAGTCCTGCCTTGTAGATCCTGAACCCTCCACTGCACCAAAACTGAGAGTGGAAGAGGACAGGGCTCTATAAAAGCTTCTTTGCATCCTCACACCTATTCCGTGGTCCAGAGTAGTGGGGAAGCAATTGTGCTTCTGTTGCCCTTTCGCACGGGGAGGATGCAGTGCCAAGGCAGAGCTCTCTGCCTCATTTAGTCCAGCTGGTAGATAACAAACCAGGGGCCATATGGCACTTCAGCACCCTGATTTCTGTGGAGCTGGAGTGGAATTGCTGGCCAAAGGGTGGCTCTGCTCCAGGAAGCTGGGGGAAGCAGACCCTGCTAAAGGCAGACAAGCCTGGCTCTGTTCAGGTCAGGGAGGCATTCGGTGAGCATCTTCCTGTCAACTTTGCTCTGTGTTGCCTGGCTTCTTCTGCTCCCTCTGTGCCTCTGTGGCAGCTGTATGATAATCAGCCCTTGCTCTAAGCTGATTGCCTGTGAATAGAGGCGAGGAGGGGGTAGGCAGGTGGTCCCCAGGGGCCAGCAGGCTTCCTTTGCCTGGTGCCCCTTGCTCTGACAGGAGCCAGTGGCAGAGCTTACAGCTTCCCAAAAAGGAGTAGGAGGGGTAAAGGAGAAAGGGCTGAAAAACAAATCCCTCCTTCCCTGCCAGCCCACGGTGCTTAGCAGAGATGCTGTTCTAGAGAGCGAAGAGAGAGGACACACAGAGCTGCTCCCTGCTCTCTAGGCAAGAGCAGCAAAACCTTCCTTGGAGCTGGCACCATGAAGATCTTCAGCAGACTTGAATACCTCCTGGTAAGGAGACTGCTGCAGGGCTGGTTTGACATGGGGAGGAAGTTTAGAGGGCACTTTCCCCTGGGGGAACAAGGATTGCGCCTGTAGGATCTTGCTTGCTGACCCCAAAGCTTTATTACTGCAGGAGAGCAAATGTGTTTGCTTCTGTTTTGGATTGGAAAAGCTCTGGGGCAGGGCACAGATCCCTGTGCATCATTTGGCATTAGGAAATTCAAGAAACAAAAGGTCTGTAAATGGGATTTGGCCAGAATGGATGAAAGCTGTCTGCACAGAATGGGAGTGGAGGTGGTGGAGCCCTCCTCCAAATTCCATCTGCCTCTGAGTATCTTGGGTTGTACACAATATATACACAGAGGTAAAAATAGCCAGAGAAAAGCTTGGAATATATTCAGGCACCAGAAGTGAACAGAACATGTGTGCCCCAGTGTTTGTGTGGAAGGGGGGTGTGAGCATCTTTAATGCATGTATTCATCTGAATTATCTTCCCTTTAGAATCAAACAGTCTAACTAGTCTCATATGGTTTTTCACTCACCTCCAGGAGTTCTTTTCAATGTATGGGTGGATACATAATGCTGTTAGAGTGTGCTTGATATTATTGTTCAATACTGAGCATCGCAGGTTACTTAAGAGGGCAATTTTGGATAAAAGCCTGTCTTCTATGAGGGACAGTGTGTATTGCATGTGTTGTGCTTATCCTAAATGGTATTGATTGAAACTAAACTAACATGGAGGTTTGGTAGTAAGATATGTTTCTCTATATCTAAGTATATAATATCTAAACCCTGACTGAACTGGACTAAACACCTGGACTGAACTGATTCACTGTCAGGATTGCCTAGTTTTGGTAGTGGTTTCTATCAGTAGAAAAACATTGTACAGAAAAGGACAGTGTCATTATTTCCATGTTGAACTGATGCTGTGGCTTTCCAGGCAGGGCCATTGCCATAGGGATTGCATTTAAAACAGGTTTAAGAAAGTTTGGGTGTTTTAGAGAGAGGTTCTGTGTGTTCTCGGCCAGATTTGGATAGGAATGCACCTGTAAGCAAGACCTTCCTCTTTCTGTGGTGGTCAGGCAGTGCTCCTTATTCAGAACAGGATTCCAGGGTGATGAGGGGCATCTTCACTCTTTGTAATAACTCTGTTCACTGAACCTGGAGGGTTATTTAATTTCATCAGCACAAAATGCTTCACAGGAGCAATTGGGAGAGCTTGTCTGGGCTCTGCAGTGTGTGTGTGGAGATGGGCAGGGAGTTCTTAACCAAGTGGGCTGTGAAGCAACCTTCAAACAGGGGGTTTCTTCTTTCTTCTTCCATGGGCCTGCCTGTGCCCATGCTGGGTTTTTGCTTTCCATTTTCTGGTTTGAAATGAATGTCCTTTTCCACATCCCAATGGATGTGTCTCTTGGAATGTGTTACTTCATTGTTGCTTCAGCAGCATTTGGTATGTTCCCCTGGAAACCATTGTGAGGTCATGTCCAAAAGACTAGCAGTTCCCAGGCAGGCCTGTGTGTAAACTTGGAGTGACAGGACTGGGAAGGGGAGAGGACAGTGAGACAAGATTGCTGTGATCTACTGGAAGGGAAGCAGATGATGGCAGGGATCTGGTTTCTTACTCTGGAAGACATCCCTTTCATTTTACGAGCGTGTGATCCAACATGTCACTGCTGTTGCTGATCATGCTGTAGCCAGAGCCCTCCAGATCCCAATCCTAGGCAGCCTTTTCCGTGCCCACCATCTTTTCCTGTTGCAGAGACAACGAGGTGCTAAATGCAGTCTTAACAAGTCAGTCCAAACTCATTTAGAGCAGACTTGTCTACTCTGTGTACACTGCAGTGATGGGAAGAATTCAGTAGAAGGTAGTTTATTAAAATCCTGCATTAAAAGCTCATGTATATCAGGAAATGGAAAAAGAGGGGACGAGAGAAAGCATATGTGTGCACTCTCCTACCCTGCTGTGGCCACTTAACATCATTGGCAAGATGATCTCCTCACACAGTTTCTAAGCCAGCTTTGACCTGGAATCAGGTGTCAACACGTTCTTTAAGTCTGTTTCCAGAAGTCTATCCTCTCATCACAACCATTGATAAGCAAGTTTCCTGCATGGGCTGCAGCAGAAAGATGTGTTTAGGAATCCAGTGTTGAAGCCCATAATTTAAGCTCACTCTGGTGTGCTGGAAGTTTCACAGTTGCACTTGCCATGATTTTGCCTTTCAGCTGCATGAGCTGTTCCTGTACATCTCCCTTTTGGCCTTTGCCTCGATGAGGAAGGAAAAATGATACTGATCAAGGGGATAACTTCTGGATTTCTTTCACTCTCCCCCCCTTCAATAACTTATTAGCAAAGACCAGGTCTTTGCAAGCAGAGTGCAATGGACTGAAACAAAGTGCCCCTGAGGATCAGACTGCCACAAGCTGCAGGGATAAGAGGCAGACAGGTCCTTATCCCTGGGATCTCTCCCTTGCCTTATACCTACTTTACAAATCCAGCTTACAGCTCTGGTCAATGTGTTGTGCCCTCAACTGCCCTTCAGTACTTGTGTTGAGAGCAGTGGAGTTGCTCAGGAGTTACCCCAGCAGAAACAGGAGCACAGTTTAGCCTGGGGAATGTTTCCTGACTAATGAGAGAACAAGGAAGAGAAATATCTTCAAAGTAATGTGACCAGAAGCCATTCTTCCCAGCAATGTTCCTGTGTTTGGCCATCATCCAGATGGCTCTCTGTCATCTTAGCTGTACATGTGCTTGGTGGTTTGTGACTTTCTCTTCCTAAAACTGGGCCTGGTGCAGGTTAGAGTCCTTTCCAAAGCAAGGAACAACTCCATGTGCCTTCAGATGTTTTGCTTTAGCCATACACATTACAGAGGTGTAATATAATGAGCTTAACTTCACACCTGGCTTGACTCCCCTGGTTTGTAGTGGATTTACTCTAGTGACGCATATGGCCCATCTGTCTCCCCTGCACTCATCAGCATCCTTCTTACCATCACACTGCAGGAGTAGGTAAGGACAGCTGAGGAAGTCAGGTGTTTTTATGTAGATACACCCCCCACCTTATTTGTACCTCTTCTACGAAGTAAGGCACAGCTTAATGATGACTTAAAGATGTGCTTGGAAGGGTTTTGCCCTACACTAGTGTGTGTTTTTCAGCAAGGTCCAGGGTTTTGGCTGTTTGCATTATTTATTACAAACCTCTCATCAGATGTATAGAATTGTCACTTTGGAGCAGCTCTGTAAAATTCCCATGTTCAAATATCTATGAGTTAGAGGAAAATTCCCTCTGGCCTTTGTTTGCAGTATGTACATGAAAGACATCTGCAGAAGAGGACCCCCCTGGGATTCACCCTCTTCCAGCAAGGAAATTTAGGGCTGAGCAGAACTCTTAATTGGGTGCCTTAGAGCAGTTTCTAGTGTGTAATTGGGCATCCTGCTGTCTTTCCAAGGAATGACTCAGTCCTGTCCCATTATATCTCCTCCTTCTGTATCAGCATTAGTCTTACTATGACACCTCCCAGGCAAGCTTGCATCTCTGAGCATGAAAATAACTCATCTTAATGAGAGTGAAGTGCATGTTGCTTAGCAACACGGCATCAGTGGGGTCTTCTGTGCTGGGCTAGGAAAGGCACCACTTAATGGGGCTGTTTTCACTGCACTGTTGTGTCTTTAAACCAAGTAGTATGGGGGGGAAATACCTGCACTCAACAGAGAGGGAGCTGTGCGTAGAATGCATCACTGGAGTGGGATCAGTGTGCAAAGAGACAATGTGCCTTAGTTCCCAGGTTAGAGGGGAAAGTCATTTGCCTTTCCTGACCTAGTTTCTCTTGGGAAGGAGGCAGACCATGGCCCAGGGAGCAGGAAACCGTGTTCTGTGCGAGCAGCTGCTATTCTCTCTGCTCTGTGTCTTGCTCAGCAGCTGTCAGAATCTGAGAGATCTGGCTGATGAATCAGTGCCAAACCTGACAAATCAGCTCTGACTGGTAGCATAGCGTAGAGAATTGAATGAGCACAGATTGGAGATGAACACTATGATAGCCAAGGAAAATGGAATTGATAAGTCTTCCCTCCAGAAAGCACCATGCCTGTTTTCCCTGCGTGAAAAGGGGTTTGTTCTGTTCCTGGCCACTTGCAGAACAGAGAAGTGGCAGCAGCATTGCTAATTCAGCCAGTGAAAAGCACCTCTACTGCTTTATTTCCCACTGCAGACTGCCCCAAATACTGGGAATTTTTAGCCTCACTATTATGAGCAAACCTGCCTTTCTCTTTATGAGCTACCAGAGGGGAGAAATACAGCATGTATAGTGCTTTCCTGCAAAAAATAGGGTCACATAAGCTTACTGGAATGAGAATAGCTCATGACTGCTATTCATGGCTGCAGCCTGCTAAAGCATAGGGATATGCTGTGACAGACAGCTCTGCCTGAACCTTAGGATTTTATGTAGATGTTTTTCCCTTCTTGATGTTTTTGCTAAGCTCATCTTCATCTTGGTCCTACAGAGTGCAGTCGTGTTAGAGGCTCAGTCTCTTTCTGTTTGCAGGACTTCTCCTATGATGACTCGAAGGTGGAGTTTAATGTTGATGCCCCAAATGGAGTGGTGATGGAAGGCTACCTCTTCAAGAGAGCTAGCAATGCTTTCAAGACATGGAATCGGTGAGTAAGAACTCATATTCCATTTGATATTTGGGCTGAGACCCTGAATGCAGCTAATACTGCCTGCACAGGAGCACGCTGCACTTTAGTGACATCTTAGCAACTCTTATCACTGGAAAGATTCTAAGCTGTATATTCCTCTGAGGCTGCATCACGGAATGAGCCAGTTCATGTTCTGCATCTTAGTAAATGCCAGGACACAAAAACCCAGGAGTGCTTTCCACAATGGAAGAATGACCAGGTTCCATGCAGGGAAGAGAAGGCACAATGCAGTTTGAATATTGCCCTAGGAAAGCTATACATTTATAACAATGAAGAGAAATACCCTACTAGCAGGGCATGCCATGAGAATCAAACCTGTCTATTTTGAGATAAGGAGATATGTGAGAGTGGAGACACCAACTGTGCTCCTGGGAGCTGGGAAATGGCTTTCAGTGCCCTGACCCTGCTCCTTAATAATTCAAAGTGTTTCATCTGATAGGTCACTGGGAATGCCATGTGCTGCCTGCACTAGTCAGGAGTGTCTGCAGCTGCCAGAGACCTTGGGGAAGGGGAAGCAAAGGTTTCATGTTCTAGCCTTGGTCGATATTTATGTGTTTAGCTTCCCCTGAGAGAGTCAATGGGTTTCATACATGGCTGTGCAAAAGGATTCAAGCCCTTCCCATGAGTTTCTAATGCATGAGATCAATGCCTTTTTGACCTACATTTCCTCCTCTCATATAACAGGGCAATGGTACAATATTAAGAGGTCTTTTACTTGGCTATGAGATACATTCAGAGTATGTTGGGTTAATATCCAGACCTGAGCTTGATTCTTGTAATAGAGAAGAATGATTCCTCCCTGTATCCTCCTACATCCCAGTCATACACAGTCTGTAGCCTCCCCTCAGCCATCTCTGTCTCCTCAGTCCCACCCACTCTTAGCCATATCTGCCTGCATCTGAGCTATTCACAGCTCCTGCAGCCTACTCATCACCTTCTCACTGTCACTTAGCTACTCACTGTTGGTGCCTCCCCCTCCTGTGAGCAGGAAGGGGGCAGGCAGGGAGAACAGCAAAATCCACATTTTGGGATATTGGGCTGGGAGCCAGCACCAGGCAGAAGTGCATGCTCTGGGGTGGCCTCCAGCTACCTCTGTTTTCCCATTTCTCCCCAGATATGTCAAATCCTTTTTTTGTCTTTTATTTAATCTTTCAGCAATGACAAAAGAGAGTCCTGTCTCAGCTCATTTTCCCAGGGAACCTAGTTCTTTTGCAAATAGAGTATGTAGTACATGCTCTAAATAACATCTTGCTGCAAGCCTCTGGCTCTCTATGCTCAGGTATTCCAGTACCTTCTTCCTGAAGCTTAAGAGATGGTGATGGTTTCCATTGCCCTCCAGGAAGATGACCAGCTTGCTAAATCTTAGGCTATGTCTTGGAATGAGGAAATGACCTGGGGTTTGGGATTAAGACACCAGAGAATTCTCTCTGCTGGCAGCATCACATGGACCTTCTGTCACTTGTATTTTGATGGAAAGCTGCTCGCTGGTGACTTGTTGCCTCCTGAGAAGGTAGACTTCCTTCACATCTGCCTGCTTGTAGAGGAAACAGGAGCTTTGGCATTGTTTCACCAACTTCCACAGTAAATGTCAATATACCCGCTGAGCACATATGCAAGTATGTCCTAACCAGTGCAACGTGTCCCACAGGCACTGGATTTACTACCTGCCCCAGTGTGCACACACAGGCTGCTGCCCCAGAAATCATAGGCAGTAGCAGGGGACTGCTCTACTCCGTTTCTTCCTGTCTTTCCTTCCTTCTCGCTATCCACTGATGTATCTAGAACACTTGCCCTCACAGCATCCTGATGCCAGGAGTCATTCCCTAAGGCTGGAAATCCGTTTTTGTTCTCTGAGGGAGGGCACTGGAGAAGTGTGAGGGTTTTTTGTGACTTTACTTTCCAGCTTCTTGAAATAAATCACACTCTTTTTAAATGGGAAGATAACTTGCTCTACCAGAACAAACTGCCTCTGTGTAGCTCTGCTGTTCACTTCTGGTGTCTGTCTGTCTGTCTTCCCTCAGGAGGTGGTTCTCCATACAGAACAGTCAGCTGGTGTACCAGAAAAAGCTAAAGGTCAGTGGGGCTGCCCCAGGTGACACTGGCAGATTAGCCAGCTTGGCTGGTATCCTGCTTTGCTGGGGACTTCCAGCCATGGTGGGGGAGTGGGGTGGAAGGAGTGGGGAGGGGAATTGTATCAGAGGGACAGGAAGACCATTTAGGCATTACTGTGCTCCAAAGTTAGACTGTGCTGAGAACTCAGTGGCAGCAGATGGTGTATGTGGCAACCTAAATACCCCTGTTCAGCAGAGGAAGTTGAAGTCCCCAGTGGGCCTGCCACTTCAGGTGCATCTTGTCCCATGCTTTGGTTGGGTGTAACCCCTTCCTATTGCCCTGGAGTTATGCAGTTGGGCTGGCTGCTCTTTCTGGACTCAGCATATGCTAAACCAGAAGGGCTTGGGAAGGAGTTTTCTGAGAGGCCTGATTGTGTCCTACACAGATTGAGGGAGCCAACAAAGCCACCTCTTCTCACCCTTTCAGGATGTCCTCACGGTCGTGGTGGAAGACCTGCGGCTCTGTACTGTCAAGCCATGTGAAGACATCGAGAGGAGGTTTTGCTTTGAGGTCGTCTCACCTACCAAGTAAGTCTGTGGAATGTCTATGCTGAGGAAGTGGAACTCTGTCCTTCTTGTCTTCCCAACTCATTTCCTTCCTTCCCAGGAGCTGCATGCTGCAGGCTGACTCGGAGAAGCTGCGTCAGGCCTGGATCCAGGCTGTGCAAGCGAGCATTGCTTCTGCGTACCGGGAGAGTCCTGACAGCTACTACATTGAAGTGAGTGAGGGGGTCATGAAAGACCCATAGTTGTGCCTCAGAGCTCTGATAGTGGCCTTCTGGGCTCTGGTGGGTCCCGTGTCTACGTGAACTGTTGGGAAATACTTCTGCCCTCAAGGAAGGGAGCTAATCTCAGTATGAACTCAAAGGCAACAATTATTTACCAGCTAAAGCCATGCTTATAAAGCTGGGCTGAGGGAAAGGCAAGGCTTCAAATCAGTGTCCTGACATCTTCACTGTCGTGCCATCAATGTGGATTGCTGTTCACCTAGGAATTATGTTCCCCTGGGAAGAGCTTGCTCCCTAGCTGGGACAAATGCAAGCAAGGCCCAAGGATAACAAGTAGTCTGCCAGACAGTGGTCTGCATGCTGCCGGAGCAGGGATGAGGTGCAGCGCAGCCTTGTGGCAATAATAGACATTACTGAGGCTTTCCCTGTTCCTTTCCTGCACTGGCCTCAGTTTCTTCTTCTTCATGTAATGCTTTCTATCAATGCCTCTGCTGTTCAAAGCTCAGGCTTGTTTCACAGTGCTCTGCAGAATCCTAGACCCCTTTTCTCCCCGCAGAGGCTGGACCGGACTGCTTCCCCATCAACCAGCAGCATTGATTCCGCTACTGACTCCCGGGAGCGCAGTGTGAAAGGAGAATCCATCCTGCAGAGAGTGCAGAGCATTCCTGGGAATGACCAGTGCTGTGACTGTGGTCAGCCAGATCCTCGCTGGGCCAGTATCAACCTGGGCATTCTGCTGTGCATCGAGTGCTCTGGTATCCACAGGTACTGTGTGCACGTGTGCTCTGTACTGCCAGGCAGGGAGGGATTGCAAGCTCCTGGAAAGAATAGTGGAGCCTGAATTATAACTCATCATAATGTTGGTACAGATAAATCCCAAAGTGATTTCGTGATCTGTTTGTACAGATCCAAAAGTGATGCACATCTGTGTATGCATATGCATAAAACTCTGCTGTAACTATATCTGCATAGATAAACACATAAGGGTTGGATTAATCTTGTTCCTCTTATGATGCATGAGAAGTTCTGTTTTAAGGCATGTAACCATTTCAGTTTTCTTCCTTTTGGATAAATAGGAGTCTGGGTGTTCACTGCTCCAAGGTCCGATCTCTCACACTGGACTCCTGGGAGCCAGAGTTACTGAAGGTGAGTGTTGGCTTTTAACAGCAGAAGATAGATAAATGTTGGGCTTGGAGGGAGACTTACTTGGTGGCAGACTGGACTAGAGGGAAGTTAGCTCCTCATTTGGGGGTTTCATTCATTCCCTGTTGTATTGCAGCTGATGTGCGAGCTGGGGAACAGCACCATGAATCAGATCTATGAGGCACAGTGTGAAGAGCTGGGACTTAAGAAACCAACATCAGGGAGCTCCAGGTGAGTCCAATCCCTCTGTATCTCGCCTGAGTTTGACTCTCAGAAAGGCCAGTGGGGCATTACCAGCCAGCAACCTGGTGAAACATGCCTGGGAACCAGGGCTTAATGGGTTTCCACTTGCTCTGAGACCTTGCAAATACATGGTATTGCCTGTGGTTGAACATCTCATTCCACTCTCAGGTACACCCTGCACTTCTTAGCTTTGCTTTGAAATAGCAGATACTTCTAGGTTTGAGAAACTCCTTTCTTAACACAGTTGGGACTCAAAGCAAGGTTGATAAAATGACCCAGAGCAGCTTCATCTCCTTGGAGCTGTTTGCTTTAGGTGAGTCATAATGCTGTGAACAGCTTTATGCTGCTCTCCTCTTAGGCAGGACAAGGAAGCCTGGATCAAGGTGAAGTATGTGGAGAAGAAATTCCTCAAGAAGCTGCCAAATGGGGAGACTCTGACGGAGAACGAGCGGAAACCTCGGCGCTGGTGTGTGAAGAAGTGCCAGAGGCACAACAGCACCACAAAAGCACCCACTGCTCGTAGGAAGTACCGCCACGAAGCAGGCAATGCATCACCAGCCATGTTGTCCTCAGGTGGGAACCCCTCTCACCCTGCTCCCCAGGCAGAGCATGGCCTGCCCACCACTCCCTGTAGGTGTGTGCACAACACTGTGGGGCCCTGGCTTTAGGACCTACAAGCCTCCAGAGGTAGAAGCAAAAATGCTGTTGCACAAACTCTGTTGACACAGGTCTTTAGAACCATTTCTTAATGTTTTCCATCTGTTTAAGGAGGTTCTTGTGGCTAAAGGAGGAGATGATTACACTAGGGATATCCAGCATAGGGTGATATATATATATATGACCATGTATATGCTTGCTTTATGCATTTTCTTTTATATCCCAGCTTCCTGCTTTGTAATAAGTTTCAAATCCTTTGATTTTTTTATTTTTTTTTTACCTGGTTGGTAAGAGACACATGCTTGTGGAGGGTTCTGCCTGCTCGGGATGCTCTGGGATGACTTGGTCTGCAGTGTATCACCTGTGGTCAGCTCCTTGTTGTATTTTGATGGTGTAGTTCATGGGCCTGAGTGTGGCACTGGACACTGGGTTGCATTGGATGAGGAAGCTCGGCCTGTGTAAATGCAGCTGGAAACTCTCATTTGCATGTTATTGACTGTGTATTTCAAACCTCTGTGTGTGAAATAGCAGCTACGCTGGAGAGGAAGTTCCGCCGAGATTCCCTCTTCTGCCCTGACGAGCTGGACTCTCTCTTCTCCTACTTTGACACTGGTGCTGGCTCCGGCCCACGCAGTAAGTACACAGGAAGTGTCCCTGCTCCTGGCACCCTTCACCTCCAGCTCTGCCAGGGCATGTGCATTGCACCAGACCTAAGGGAAGGTATCGGCCTCACTGGACAGAGGGTAAATATTTCAGAGGAGTGATGGGGAGTTAGTTACACAAACTCCAACCCATTGCTCTGTTGTTGGTTTAATACCCAGTCAGTGCCTGGTGTTTACATTCTGATGGGATTTTTTTCCCAACATCTTTTGCATTCCATCAGCTTTTTTTTTTTCCCTGGTTTTCATTTTGGCTTTTAATTTTTTTTTTTTTTTTTTTTTTTTTTTTTGACAAGTCCTACTCTGGACACTTTTTCTTCTTGTGTTTGTGACGATGAACTCCCCTCATGTTCCGTCCACCTTCCTCTAGGTGCCAGCCACATCTCTATGCAGCATCCGCTAGCAGCTGGCCCATGGAGTGGCAGTGGCATTGGTCCCGGTGGGAGCGGTACGCCGTTCCTCCTGGACGGAGGTAAGGTGACGCTCTGGCAGCTAGCAGCAAAAGAGACACCCAAATTTTACTTGTCCAAACCAAGCTTCAGAAGCAGTTATGTGTTTTCTTTCAGCCAAATGATTGGAATCCATACATAGGATTGTGGAATTATCAGTCCCTTGTGGGGAAGACAGGCTTGGCAGGCTTTGAAAGGCAAGAAAGCTTCCTAGGTTTTCCTGCATAGAATCATAGAATGGTTTGGGTTGGAAAGGACCTTAAGGTCATCCAGTTCCAGATGGGGCAGCCAAAGCTTCTCTGGGCAACCTGTGCCAGGGCCTCACCACTCTCAGTAAAGACTTTCTTCCTTTTATCTAACCTAAGTCTCCCCTGTTTAAATGCATCACCCCTTGTCCTGTCACTACAGTCCCTGATGAAGGTCCCTCTCCAGCATCCCTGTAGCCCCTCTTCAGACACTGGAAGCTGCTCTGAGGTCTCCACGCAGCTTTTCTTCTCCAGGCTGAACAGCCCCAGTGTTCTCAGCCTGAATTCTCATGCTCCAGCCTCCACATCATGCTCATGGCCCTCCTCTGGACTCGCTCCAACAGTCCGTGTCCTTATGCTGGGGACACCAGAACTGTACACAGTGCTCCAAGCAGGGTCTCACTTGGACAGGGACATCACTTGACGCAGCACTCAAGTTACTACATCTTAAAGGAACAACTATCCCTCAGATGAGGTAAAGGATCCAATCCCCTGCAAGTGGGATCTCATGGCAAATAGGAAGTAAGAAGTGTTTATTCCAAACACCCCACATCTTCACAGACCAGTCGTGTGGTCCATTATCATACTTAGCTGAGGAGTGGTAACTTCTTAAGACTTACCAGCTCAGTTGCTTGTTGTTGTGTGAGCTTCTGAGAAATATTTAGGGTCCTGAGTCAGCACAGCAGGAAATGAGAGGCTTTCCTACAAGTACCTGTTATCTCTTGAAATCAAGAAGGTGATGCTTCAGTGCTTGTCTGAATCAGGGCCTCAAGGGCGCTTCCTGCTTCAAGGAATTTAGGGTTATTAGTCAACAGAAACAATACTTGGGGGATGCAAGACTTCAGAGTTGTTCCACAGCCTTGTCTTGATCCTGTAGAAGAAAATAGGAATTTTGCCCCTGATTCAGTGGGAACAGAACTGGGAGTTTGATGTATTAATGTTTGTGTGGTATGAGCCAGATCCTCCTTTCTTGCTTGGAGGTAAACGTAGGCTTGTTGGAGTCACTCTTTACTTGTCCGGACAATGGAGAGCACAGTCTCACCAAGCACTATGTTTGCTTTCCACAAAAACCAGCAATGATTTTTCTGACAGCAAATCCAAATATGTGCCATAAACCTTCCCTGTTGTAGCTTCATCATCTCCTTTGGCTGTTGACCAGTGCTGGAGCCATTGTGTCAGGACCACTGATTTGGACAACGTTCTTTATCTGGGACCTAGCTGTAGCTGCTTGAAGATTTCAAGAGACAGCCTTTCAGGTTAAGGTGTCTTGTTCTGCTGTGGTTTTCAAGGCTCAGATCCTTAGTTCTTGCAGCCTTCCCTGCTGTTACTCTTTGGAAAGACGACTCAGCTCATGCTTTAGAAACCTTCTGTCAGCTTGTTCTAATCCCTAATCACAAGGAGTTGAGGGTAGGTCTTGGGGTAGATCACGGGGCCTTAACCTCTTGAGTTGTGGGAGACAGACACCCCCGGGTCTTACAGCCATTGGGAAGTTAAAAGCAGCAGAAGCTGAATCCAGATGGAGTTCCCAAGAGGTCCAGGCACCCTTTGGGACAAAGGCAATGTGCCAT
>NW_009921305.1:38994-41532 GCF_000696875.1 Nestor notabilis | reverse complement strand
CCTGTCCCCACAGGACCTTTCCTGCCTTTCTGTCATTTTCTTGACTGCTTTTGGGTGCAAGCTGGAAAGGTACAAGGTTTCTCTGCCACTGACACATTGTGTGTCCTTGGGCATGTTGCATCCTCTCTTCCTGACTCCACTTCTTGTCTTGTAACATTCATCAGCTAAGCAGGGAAGGTGGGAAGCACTGTGGGGAAAGGGAAGGGATATCTGTGAGGGTGAATGAGCCGATGGACAAGGCTTTAGGATTCTGGCTTGAGATACACACTATTGATGGTGTGTGTTTGCCCCAGTCACAGTCAGTAATCTGTCACGAGAGCGATGCATTGGCAAGTGCCCAGTGACAACTGAAAAGCTCTGGGGAGAGCATGGATAGAGTGGAAGCTGAGATTATTAGTGGTAAAAGCAGAGGGGTGTCTGTTTGCTTCTGACACTGCACAACCCGCTGCAAAGCTGTCTCTGCTGCTGCTCTGCTCCAGTCTACGTCACGGCGTCCCTCATGGATTGCAGCAAGGGCTGTCCTCAGCAGTCTGAAGTGCCATGGCAGTGTTGGAGCATCCCTGCATGAAGGGCAGCGTGGGGACATGGACACCATAAGGCTTTGCAATTTCTCCTTGGGCAGTGTTACTGAGTGGGGCTAAATGGGATAGCAGTCCCCCTCTCCCTCGCTGCAGCGCCCGGTGCCGTGTGTGTGTGACGTTCTGCGCAGCCCTTTTCCCCCTGTGGTCTCAGCTGTGCCTGGTACTGGAATGCCAGGGTATTAAAATGGGCTTGGTTTGTCTTCTGTTGGCCCTGCAGGTCTGAGCAGTGACAGCGGGCTTGGAGGGAGCACAGATGGCAGCACTGATATCCTGGTGTTTGGCTCTGTGGTGGACAGCGTGACCGAGGAAGGTGGGTGTCACAGGCCACAAGCGTGGGGAGGCAGCTAATGCTAAGGCAGGACGGGTGGTTAGGAGTGTCTGGTGCCAAGAACAACAGGAAACATAAGAAATGGGAAATAGGAAGCTTTTGGGTCACCTCTCTCCATCCTTTTCTGCCTCTTAGAGTGCGAGGTGTCAGAGGAGTCAAGTGGTGAAGCAGAGATTGAACAAGAAGCATCAGATTTGGAGGACCTGAGGGAGCTGCATCCTGGCTTGTTGATCTACAAGGCAGCACAAGCCCGAAACCTGCCTCTCATGGCAGAAGCACTTGCAAATGGGGCTGAGATCAACTGGGTGAATGATGAAGATGAGAACAAAACTCCTCTGATTCAAGCTGTGATGGGGGTACGTTGTGCTAGTGGCTGGGAATGGGAGGTGTTGACTCTAGTTCAGAGTGCACTGACCATGGCCGACTTACAGCCTGGTATGTGCTCACACATCCTCTCAGTACTGGGGGGCTGAATTTGGTTAGAAATCCCCCTTTCTCTTGCCAGGTCTCCTTGATAGCCTGTGAATGCCTGCTGCAGAATGGGGCAGATGTTAACCAAAGAGATATCCGAGGCCGAGCTCCCTTGCATCATGCCACCTACCTGGGGCACACTGGGTAAGTTCTTTGCACGTCGCTGTGATGTGCTCCGTCACCCTTGGACTGAGATTCAGCCTTAACACTGGGAGCTGGGGTCTGGTGAATTGATTATTGCAAAACATGCCCTTTTGGTTATCTTTAAGGGTGTTTGTCCCCATATTGATGGATGGGGGTAATTTGGCTCCTATACACCCATTCCTTTCCGTGCCAGTGCAGCACTTCCTGATTTAGGCCAATATAAGTGAAGCTGTACCTGCCTAGGGAAGGACAGTGCCCTCTGCTCACTTCAGTGTGGGGTGGGGGATTGGGATTTCTGCTCTGATGGTCTTTTCTTTCCCTTCTACAGTCAGGTCTGCTTGTTCCTCAAGCGGGGAGCAAATCAACACGCAGTGGATGGCGATGGGCAGGACCCGCTCAGCATCGCAGTCCAGGCAGCCAATGCAGACATAGTCACCTTGTAAGTGCAGCCAGGACTTTGCAGTGCCTGCGTAGAGGAACACTGCCTCTAAACAGCCATGGAGAGGAATGACCAAACCTCTCTCCCTTGTGCTTTCTCCCTAGGCTGCGTCTGGCTCGGATGAATGAGGAAATGCGAGAAGCAGAGGGGCCCTTTGGACAACCAGGTCAATATCCCAGCAACAGCCCTACTGAGCTGCAGTACAGGAAGTGTATACAGGAGTTCATCAGCCTTAATATAGATGAGTGTTAGTGACAACTCCCCCACCTCCCCTTCGCTGTCTTGAAATTGGGCTGAACTTCTAGAAGCCCTGAGAAGCCCCATCCTTGGTATCTTGGTGTTTCTTGCAGATTGGTCTGTTTTTGATGCCTGCACTTATAGGTTGAGATGCACACAGGAAGGAGAAGGGATCTTTCCTGTTAGTGTTACGTTCTCATGCTTGACTACTGGATGGTTGATTTTGTATAGGAGACTCCTAGGGCATAACCACAGACCATGGCACGTGGACTTGAGCGTGTGAAAAGTGTGGGAGGTGAGTTTAGCATTTAAAAAGAAAACAAGAAAAGGAAACCCTG
>NW_009921305.1:22758-38963 GCF_000696875.1 Nestor notabilis | reverse complement strand
CAGGAGGAACCCACCAGCGACACAATCAGACCTGTCTCTGCTTCAGTGTGGTTGCCACGCACTGAGTTCTCGTCTGAACAGTCTGGGAGGGATTCTGACGTGGAGCCCTCTGTCCTGCAGCATGGCCAGCAGCCTGCTCACCCATGGGACTGCTGCAGCAGCTTACAAAGCTAAAAGATGACCTCAAGGTCAGGACCAGGCTCTTTTGAGGGGCAGAGAGATATTTTGCTCCAGAAGGCACAACGGAAGGGGTAGGATTGAGAGCGATGGCTCCTCACCTCGATTGCTCTCAGGACTATACCAGCCACACTCCCCTTCCTTTGCCCTTGGTGGTTAGCTGATCAAAGCCATAGCTCACCTGCTTCCAGGGCCAAGATGCAACCTGCACACAGTGTTACGGAAGCAGCAGTGCTAATTTGTTGAGGCTGGGAGAAGCTTGTCGCTGGCGATGGGCTTTCTGTCAGGGAAGAGAAGCCACGTCCTACTCCCAGTGCCCCAGCGACCGGCTGCACGATGCAATTGGACTCTGGTTCAGTTTGTTTCCTGCTCACTTCAGCTTTCTGACTTAGCACCTCTGTGAAGGTGACTCCTACTTGCATGTGTATCCACCCCTCTGTGCTCTCCCCCCGCATGCAGAAGCATGTGAGATGGGCATCTCAGCAGCTGGCCCAGGGGCTTTTGACTTCCCCAATTCCAGTGACTGGCAGAATCTTCTTCTTTTTGTTTCTTTCCTTGTGTTATTCTTTGCTGGAGTGGGGGAATGTGGTTTTACTTCGAGCACTTTGTTGCTGTGTTTGTGGTCTGCTTTATGGGGATCATGCTACAGTAGCTCTGCAGAGATGCCGCAGCCATGCAGCGCTGGCTCAGAGCACCAGGTACCACTGGCAGGTTATCCTCTGGCTGGGATTTTGGGTGCCAGGCTGAGGTGTGCCCCTGTAAGAGCCTCTGGGAATGCCCTCAGCTGCAGTTGACATCAGGGCTCATGGCTCTCAGTCCACAACTGGTATTTACCTGCTTGGGCTCCCAGGCTGCTGGCTCTGGGCTTGGGCCTTTGTGCCTTATGGATAGTGCTGGGATCTTGAGGGGATCAAGATCTAGCAAGGAACGCAGGAATACCAGGCAGAGTTCCCCATCCTCCTGCATTACATCAGCAGTGATACACAATCAGTGGGTTTTATCCAGTACATGTTTGAGTCCTTTGTATTGTTTTATTCTGGCTGCTGTTGTGCTGCTCCCCTTATAAACCTTCACAGGTCTGTCCTATTGACGTGTGTCCTCAGATACTGAAGCAACAGTGATCCAGCTCCTCACTTGAGATGCTGCCCTCAGACTGAACCAACAGCACCCAGTGTCCATGCTCACATCTAAAAGTGGAACAATAAACTCCACTTTAGTCTCTGGTGGGGTTTCCTCTCAGCTCATGGGAAAGTCCCTTCTTCCTTAGGAAAGTGCTGTCCCGAGCGTTGCTGCAGCCAGACCACAGCTTTCCATCCGTGCAGTCTGGGTCTTGGAATCCATCTTTGCCTTGTTGCTTTCTCCTTCTTGTTCCCTTTGGGATGCACGGTGCTGAGCACCAAGTTCTGATCTCGGTCCCATTTGTGGATCTGAAATGCTCCTGGTGACTGTGCTGGAGCTGCTGCAGATCAAGGGCAGTGCACAAGCTGCCCCAGGGCCTTTCGTGCTTCCATAAATAACAAACAATCTCCTTCCATCAATCCTAGAAAATAAAAACTAATGAGCTTGGCCCCATCAGTCTTTTCATCATCGGCCTTTTGTGGCATTTTCTCCTTCAGCCCACTCTTTCTGTCCTGGGGGCAGAGCTCTGCACACAGCAGTGCTGCTGCTGCTGCACATGCAACTCCTGGATTGTAGGACCCTGCTGGTTCTCAGCACACTGGGGGTTGGAGAGGGATGCAGCATGGGAGCTGTTCAATGCCTGGTCTGAAACCATCCCATAACCTTTGCCCAGGCAATAGTCCCTCTGAGCTCTGGAGTAAAAGCTGCAGGATGTGCCCTTAGTTGGCAGAGGGCAGATCCCTTGGTTATATTCCCGTTCTGTTCAGCTGTGGCACCCTCAGGAGTGATGTGGGATGGGTGCGTGCGGGATGAGGCAGCGTGGCATAAACTGCCACAGAAAAGGCAATTCAGCTTCAGAGGGATGTAGGATGTACAGATGCTTAGTTCAGAGGTCAGCTTCTTTGTGAGGAGGGACAACGTCCTGATGGTAGCTCCCACGTGTGACTCTGGAGTCCTGTCACCCATCCCTGGCAGTGTCCAAGGCCAGGTTGGACACAGAGGCTTGGAGCAACCTGCTCTAGTGGAAGGGGTCCCTGCCTGTGGCAGGGGTTGGAGCTGGAGGAGCTTTAAGGTCCCTTCAACCCAAACCAGTCTCTGATCGCTGAGTGAAGAGGGCTGGCCCCAGGCGTGCAGCTGTGTAAGTGATACCAGATGCAGGCAGATGTGCACTGTGCGTAGCTGTTGCTGCAGTGCTGCTACATGGTCTCCTTCAGTTTAATATGCCCTGGGTTAAATATCTTTCTTCCTGGAATCCATGTGAGGTACAGCTGGCATTCCTTGTGCAGGGTTACAGGAGGTTACTGCTTCATGTTTTCCTGCAGTTTCGTCTATTGGCCCTTTGCACTGGGCTTTGTCTTCTTTCTGGTCCAAATCACCCTAAGTTCAAAGGGGTGGTGCCTTCACTGGTCATTGCCCCTTTTGCCACCCTTCCCTTCCCAATCAAGCCCACTTTGCAGCTGGTGCTGGTGTTACTGTCAGTCTGGGTGGGACAGGAGCAAGTCTGTCACGTTACAGGTCACCCTGCAGAGCTCACATGGTGCCGGCTGCTGTTGTCCAGCTGAATGGGTTGTGGTGCTGAGCCTGAAGCATGAGGCTGCCTGGAGCAGGACTGTGCTGTGCTCAGGCTGAGACCTTGCAGGTCACCCTGCAGCATCCAGGGCAGCACTTAGTGCTCAGTACTACCCACTGTCCAGCCAAGAACCCGCTCCGCTTCCTGGGTGAGGGACTGAGAGATTCCGTGTGAGGGATCCTCTTTGATAACCCTGTCCCGTTTCATCCTCATCGGCACCAAGTGAGGCTTTGTGAGTGCCGATGTCCCCTCAAGCTGTGCCCTTTCCTGGGGCACTGAATCAAAGCTGGCATCTTCCAGGGTGCTTCAGAGAGCTCGGAAGTGAAATGGATGTTTCACCACTGCCATGGTCCTGCTCCGTTCATGAGTTCCAGCACGGTCACTGCCCAGCAATGGCTGGTTTTACATGTACAGCAACTCCAACCACCCCCATTGGTTTTCCAGCTTTTTAGGAGTTAGAAATGACTGATCCTTGCTGTGAGCCAGTGAGAACTGGAGCCATGGCTTCCACTTTGGGTCATTTGATTTCACAGTCAGCATCAGTGGCTCAGGAGAACAAAAGTCCTGCCCAGCTGGGCCCACTGAAGCTCTGACTCACTGCTGAAGTACATGAAGTCAAAGCATATGTAAATACTGATGCAAAAAGCAGTGTCTTGCAAGACAATTTCTCTATTTAACATGTATTGGTACTTTATTTAGACTCAATGTATAAAGCAACTTTGTGCACTTTTCCTACATACAGTATTGGGGGGGGGGTTTATGTTCTTTTTGTTATGGGTTTTGTGCTGTCTTTTTTTTAAGCAGTGAACTTGTTTGTTAAGTGTTTAATTTATTCTCGATGTGCCCAGAGGATTAGTGCAATTTTCTTCAATACAGTTGGTCTGTATTTAATGTCAGGATTTTTTTGTAGCATTCTTAGGGAATATCCTTCCACCCCTGCCTTTCCCCCCTCACACACACGATTCCTTCCCTCTTCCTCCCCCCTTTTCTCTCCTGTTTCCATTATACACATCATAAATGCCTCGAGTTCCAAACACGATCACTTTACCCCATCCTGCAGTTTCTAAAGCAAAAAGGTTCTCCAGGAAAAAGGCACTTCTCAGTGTTCTCTGTGTTTCTTTGCTTTCTTTGGGTGGGTGCATGTGTCTGTGTGTGTGTGTAGAGGTTTGGAGGGGAGAGGGGGGAGTTCTGCAGAGAGTTTCTTTTCAGCAAAGCAAACGGCCAAGCAGGCTCCAAGGAAGGGGGATATCAAACACCTTCCTTCTTGCCTTCTTCAACTACAGCTGGGTTTGTGTTGTACAACCTTGTTTGAGATGTTGAAAGCCAAACCCCCTCTCTTTCCATTCTTCTTTTTGTTTCAAAGAGCACCTGTGTTATCCATCTGACTCGGTTGCAACCACAGTTAACATGAGGAGAGTTGCCTTTGTCTAGAAAGCAACATGCCAGGCATTGCCAAAACACAAATGGGCCCAAACCATTGCCTCAGTCACGCGGATTCTGTCACCTTTTGAGTTTTGGGGATCTGGGTGAATAGTTACATCCCTGCCCTAACTTTTGTTTGACTCGACCCAAACCCTGTACAACCAAGTGCCTGGACAAGGCAGTCTAGGGTTGGATCTTTGGGGTCTGCCACATGTCTCTGATTCCAAATGGGATGAGTTCAGGTTGGTGGGATGTGGAGATGATGCTCTCTGCGTTCCCTCTCCACGCGTCACCCAGGGAAGCCTCAGGTTATATTAATGCCGTTGTCTCTGAGATGGTCTCTGCGATGAGGAATTCCTTTGAGCAGTGCAGAGGAAAACCAGGGAATTGGCAGAATTTGTCTTTAAAGAGAAAGAGTTGAGAAGCTGAGACCCTGCTCAGCATCAAAGAGATGAGGTGACATCTCAGGCCAGCCAAAAAGGCCATTATTTATGCAAGAGGAAAAGCAGGACCTCCTAAAGAAATGCACTGATCAACTTACTGTCCAGCGGCCACAACGCAGCCCGTGTCTTCTGCTGAGCTGCTGTGTTGGTCCCGTGCTGCTCGACTGCCCCTGAACCCACGTCTCTCCTCACTGCCCGAGCATTATTGCTTTCAACCAAAGACAGACCAGGCTGAAGGGATTCAACGTGCTGTGAAACCGTGGGGTGGCTGATGCCACGTCTGTGAGTGCTCGTGTGTGTGAGAGAGAGCGTGTGGTGCTGCTCCGTGGAGAAGGGGCTGAGCAGGAGTGTGGGAGCTCTGAGGAAACAAGGGTTTTCTTTGAGATTCCAGGATATCGAGTGCTGTTTCCATAGGAATGGGATTCACATCAAACTGCTGCCTGGTTCCTCCTCAGCCTTGTGGGCAGTTTGGGCTGGCGTTACTGTAGACCCAGCTCTGGGCCAGTGGGAAGACAGAGCCCCTGAATGGTTGTGGGAGGGAATGGGGGGTAGAGGTGGGAATAAGAGAGTTTCCAAGGCATGAGGAGGACCACGTGTGTTTGGTGCAGCACTGAGGTGGCTGAAGGAGGAGCATTCGCTCCACTAACACACCTCAGCCCTTAGCACCAGCTTCCAGTGAGGGCTGCGAAGGGGCCTGTTCAGTTTGTACATCCTTGTGCTCCCCCGGGTGACGCGTTGCCCCTGGGTTGTCAGCACACGTGTGACCTCAGCTGCCTGGAACCCACCGCGTCCCTCTGTCACAGCGCAGGGGTGTGAGTGGGGATTCCCGGGGCTCGGCTGGCTTGGACCCGTTACGTCCCTCTGCCCGCGCACGGGTGGTAAGTGTGGATTCCTCACTCTGGGATCCGCCTGTGCGGGAGCTGTGGCTGCGGGGTCGCAGAAGTAGAGTCTCTTCCTGTGTGGTTACACAGGTGAGAGCCTTCGGGCTGAGCGAGCCTCCTCCCGGCCGGGAATCCCAACGCTTCCTATTGGAACAGCACAGAGAGGAGGAAGTTCTTTGGCCAGGGGAAGCTGCCCCGTGCGGCTGGGCGCACACTGGCTGCTGCGCGGGGGCTGCCGCGCTGTAAATACGCTGTAACCCATTAATCCCCTTCACTGCCTGCTTTCAGTAGGACTTTGTACCACGTTTTTTAATCCCCCTTTCCCTGCACAGCCTGTGCTGACTGTAACTATGAACCAGATACTCTGTATGTTACTATCTTTGTACTATTTTAAAACCATTGCTGTGGTGTCTGCCTCTTTTCCCCCTTCCCTTCTCTTCTATTGTCTCTTGAAACACTCTTAATAAAAAGCTAGATAAACTCCTTCCCTCCTCCTCCTCTGGCTTCGTTTATTTGTGTCGGGTTTCTTGCCCTGTTGCCTCTATTAACCGGACCTAGAAAACCAGCCCCTTTTAACCTGTTTTCCTTCTCTGCTTGAATTGGATGTCAGTGAATAGACTGGAATGGCACATAATGCTCTGCGTTCTTGATCGGGTTTCTGTGGTGCTCCCTGGGGACGCTGTGGCTTCAGGATGCTTTGGGAGAAGGTTGGGGTAAAGGTGAGAGGCTCAGCTCGCCCTCCCCTGCCCCAACCCCATTCGTGTTTCTCCAGAGCACCTGCAGCAGTCAGTGCTTGGTGTGTGATGAGCAATCCTGTGCAAGGAGGCCTGGCACCACACGGAATCTTTGCACATGGACCACCCTTTCGCACGTATCTCGGTGCAATCCTTGCCCTTGGTTTCTCTCACACTGTGTGTCTATGGCAGAGAAATAAAGGAAGAAGAAAAGCCTGGCCTGGCCTCATGATTTCTGTCATACCTGGCATGGAAAACAAATTAGAACACCAGAGCTGTGGAATAACCTCTCTTGTCCCATGGAGGGACAAACAGATCCCAGTTAATGCATCCAGGTAGGCTCGTGAACTCGGTGAAGGGTACTTGGAAATCAGGAGTGTTGCAGTCATTCAAGGCAGGAATAGGAGAGCTGCTGGTCTTAAGAGTGCGTTTGTAAGCACAGAGCTTGGGGGACACGTGGTTTGCTCCTCACCCTGCTGCTGCCTCCCACTTCACCCCTTTGTTTCAGTAGCTGTTTCCTGTCTAAAGCAGACTGTGGTGTCCCCAAACCTCACAAGGGTAAACGCATTGGAGACTGAAATGTGACGCAGAAACCCAGATCCCCAAAAGACTCTCTCTTTTTTTAGTTAATGAGGATTTGATGCTTAAATACCTCCAACAATCTGGGACTAATGCTTTACTACAGCAGTAGGATCCCTGTAATTGGGTGTTACCAGAAGAAACACTTGTACCAGCACACAGGAGGATTGATCTTGCTCAACAAGGACATATTCATGATTTTACCAACATAATCTGGCAGGAGGCAATGGGAATTCTGCGTCCCACTGCCCAAGGGTGCCACCGTGGCACCATCCCACTGGTGTCAAAACTAAGTCAGAGTCAAAGAGCAGAAGTAGTGGCTGTTCCCTGATCTCCAGCTCAGCCCATTCAGTGCTTGCTTACCTGTTGTTGCTGGGTGTGCTTAATGTCTCGAGACTCATCCTAAAGAAACCCTGGAGAGATGAGTTCTGTCCTCATGGCAGTTCCCTGCTTGCTGTGTGCAGAAGTGTATGTGGGAGAGCTGGGATCTTCCCCTCCCAGAAAAGGAGGAGATTTTATGTAGGGAAGGAAGGTGGGGAGCAGGTGGGAATGCTGGGAAGCTGCGTGGTGCTCCCAGAGGAGGAAAGGCAGAGTGGGCCATGGCGGGTCTGTCCCTGGTGGGAGGGGATGGTGGTTGTCCAGGTCTCACTGTGGCATCAGGATGTGTTTGTAGGCACAGGGCAGCTCAAGTGGCTGTAATCAGGAGCTCACAGGGAGGTCAAGGGGGGGTTGTGGCAGGCACAAAACCTGACATTGCCGTGCCTGGAACCCGGCAGATCCGGGTCAAAGCCTGCCTGAGAATGAGGCTCATGTTAAAAGCCTTTGCCACCCCTATGTGGGTAATGCTGGGGACTGTTGCTCTCAGGATCTTTGGGCTGGACACTTCATAGACTGCAAAGAGACAGTGGAAGAGGACACCACGGTCACACTGGATCCTGCTCGACTTGGCTTTGTGGAACCAAGCTTGTGTGTTACCCTCAGCACTGCACCACTACGGACACTGATGTGCCTGGGGGCTCTGCAGCCGGGGCTCTACCCTCCCAGTGACTCTCCAGGACGTATCTTCTGTCAAACAAGGGCCACAGGAGCTCTATATGAAAGACTAAAGGCAGCTGTCAGTGAATATCTGAGATCTTTCCACTTATCTTCTCCCCTGTGGCTACATGAGTTCATCACCAGGTAAAAATGAGCTCAGTAGCCCAGATTGTGGCAAATACTGCCCTAGAATGTCAAGCAGCAAACATACAATCAGAGACACCATTAATGGGCTGCGGGTGCCCAATTATCTGTAGAATTGCAGCACAGACCTGAAACCACCCCTGCACCAAGGAGATCCTATCAAGAACCTCTACTGGGACACCTGAACTCTCTGCCTTCGCTTGTGGTTTGGACATGGCCCTGAGTCACCCAGCACAGAGAGCTCTTATTACCTGATAGTGCCCCTCGACGGGTTGTTGTTTTGCTGCAGGACGGGTGGACTGATGTTGTACCTGCCACAACAAGCTCTGGGTCCTCTGGCTCTGGAAGAGAAGCCAGACAAGGGGTAAATGCCCTTATCTCTGCTCCTGGCTGAGCACTGGCTCCAGCAAACTGGTATCAAGACTGCATGAAGCTGCTTATCAAGTGGCACAAGGAGTGACCTTTGCCTTCCAGAGCACTCAGCTCTTTCCTTCCAGTCTCTGCTGCCTCTTGGGCTCTGGAAAAGAAGCACCAATATTATTAAAAGGGAGGAATTATCCCAAATCCGATTGTGAAGCCAGAGGCCTGGGAGCAGTTTGCATAGTTCAAGCTCACGAATAATCCTGTTGTTAGCAGATGAAAAGGCAAACCAGGACCCTCTGAGGCAGTGCAAGGCTCTGTATCACAAGCAGGGCTGCCTCACATCCAGCTGGAAGTCAGGAGTTCCAAGTGAAAATGGCCCAAAGCACCGTGATCTCCATGGGGGGGGAGGAGCAAAGTGGGACAAAGTGGAACTATTGGGATTAATGCCTCTTCCTGTGTGTCTTTGCAGGAGATGCCACATACCTGGACATCTTCTGGGAGTTCTCTTACATGGCTTCACACAACCCTGAGAAGCTCAAAAGGAGGAGCCTGCACTTCAGCCACTCCTGCAGATAGCCCCATCCACCCATCCATCCATCTTCCACCCATCCATCCATCCATCCATCCTCCATCCATCCCCCATCCATCCATCCTCCATCCATCCATCCCTCCCTCCCTCCCTCCCTCTGCTGAGACCTGCTGGAAGCTCGCGCTCTGAGCTGCAGAACACGGGAACAAGCTGAGCTCAGCTCCTGAGCCTGTGTTCTCCCTGGTGTCTGCTTTTGTGTCCAGACCGGGACAATGACGGACCTTCCAGGGGTAATTCCAGAATAGGGATGGATTTGGACTGTAGGTTTAGGTCCCAGCCTTGCAGTACCTGACTTAAACAGAGCTAAGGTGATCTTTTAGCTCTCTATGCCCTTTCTGCATTGCTATTCCTGGGAAAACCTCCCTTTCCTGGCTGGATGCAGACACTGGCATTCGTGGAACTGCAGCAGCATCATTTAAATGGTTGACCATAAATCATGTATCCCCCTAAATGGAGCACAGGTCAGTGGTCCTGAGCACTGGCTGTGCCAGAGGAGACCAGCTCTGAAGCGCTCTGAAACTGAGAAGTGAGTGTCCCACACTCAGTTACGCTGCTCTGTGGCCGTGGCACTGGAGCTGGGGACACTGTTCCAGCCAGCACCAGCCACTGAGGTGTCACCAGCTTCCCGCAGCGGTGACAGGATGCAATTCCCTGTGGCGGGACACCCTCCTCACACCAACATCCCATCCCCTCGGAGGAGAGAGGCCACGCAGGACACAGCTGAGCTGTAGCAGGGCCTGAGTCCCTCGAGTCCACCACAACCCCCTTGGCAAAGCACTTCACTGTGTAACTCTCCTCTGAGGATACCTCCACCCTGAGTGCTTTGAGGCGTCTGGTTTACCATGGACCAGGAAATACAACACTGATCCCACGGAGACTTCCCAAGCAATATGAGACCAGTCATCTCCTGCTGGTTGTGTGGGCAGAGCTGTACTCTTCCCAAGGCACAGCTTTCAGTATTATTGTTGTCATTTCTAGTAGTGTATGTACCAAAACTACTAAGAGGTTGTGTGTGGCCTATACAGGTATAGGCACCACGACATAACAAAGTGCATTGTCAGAATGATCTCTATAAATTATCACATGTAATATATCCTATGGCAGAAGGAATGTATTTTTTGGAAGAGGTGGGAGTGAAAGGATCTCCCACACAAACAGTGTCTGTGAACTGAGAATAAAGGCAGGGATTGTGAAATGCCCATTTCTGAACTCTTTGGGAGCTGGTTTCTGGGGTGCCTCAACAGAGGGGCAGTGCACGGATGGGGCTTTAGGTGCAAAGCAAGGGGGGATTCCCATGTTGGTGGCACGGTTCTGGAGCTCATCGTGTGTAGGAGGTGTTTCAGTCTTCCTGGTTCTAGAAGCTCACAAGCCAGCGAAGCCCTTTGATAGGAGAAGGTTTGAAATATGAAATTCATCTGGCACAGGCTGATGGCTTGAAAGAGGAAGGAAATGAACTTTCCTCCAAAGAGACATGAGTCGAACTCTCCCGGTGGCCTTTATCTGCTTTATCTGATTCAGACACTCTAATTTCACTAATGCTGTTAATGAAACCCTCCAGCAATGGGGCACCTCAACAGACATCCCAGCCCTTCTGACAACATGTTTCTCCTAAGAGACAGACTCCAAACCTCTCCCTACCAGAACACAGCCTGCCCAGGCTGTCACAGACACAGGGACCCAGGAGTGATGCTGAGGTGAGCACAGAGCCACACAGTGGGACATGCACACAGTGAAGGCTTTGGGCTCTCCTGCCCTTGCCTGGGCAGTGGTTCAGGGTGAAGGGCTTGCAGAAGAGCTGCTGCTTGGGCTGCTGGCAGGTTCCTGGTCATGGAAGAGCTTCTCATGCAGCTTGCAGCAGGAAAGGAACAATTCAAGGCCAGGCTGGACCAGGCTTGGAGCAACCTGGTCTAGTGGAGTAGATCTGGAGACAGAGGATCAGCCTGGTGGTCAGGTTTGGAACAAGACGGATGTGGCAACACAGGACAGGGATCTGTTTGCAGGGGTGTGTGCCTTGGTTTACGTGTGCAGACCCAGAGGAGCAAGGGGTGTTGTAAGCCAGGAGGAAGATGCCCTGGCAGCCTCGTATGCGAGCGGGCAGGGAATGTCTCTGGGAAGTATGGAGACATTAAGACTGGACAAGCAAAAGGATTTGGGGTTCACTGTGGTGAAAATCTGCTTCACACCAGCTTGTGCCACCTTTAGTGGAATAAAATAATGGTTTCTAAGCATAAGTAATAAGCATCCAGTCTGAAGGTAGCTTAGAGCAACCTTCTTGAGGATGTGGGCTCATTTTCAGCTTAGCAGCTACCTCTTTATCACAGAACATTCCTGAGCCCTGCTGGAGTTGAGAAATCAGCCCTACACATTCTTCACTGGGGTCATACCTTAGTGCTTGTGGTATCATCCCTGAAATATCTGTCCCATTTGGAGCTCCTTCTGTCTGAGCTGTGCACTGCCAGTGTGGAGCACAAACTGGGGCACATATGGGAGTCATTGCCTGAATCATGCCATGGAAAGGTATCAATCCCGAGTGCCAGCTCCCTGCTCCAGCTGCTGCTCCCTGATGGAAAGCTGCTGTGATAGCTGCCACTCTCCCAGATGAAAGCTAAGCAGTGGGAAATGGACTCACCCACTGCAACGGAGCCCACGTGTTCCTGGTCACTACCACCAGGCTGGTGTTTTACAGCCCCTTTCCTCTGGGTTTGCTCCACGTCTCTGTAGAGTCTCCTTGTGAATAAAAGCAAAAATAATTAAGAAAATCAAGCAAAAAAGTGAGACTTCAGAAGCATCGTGGGGTCAGCAGCACACTGAAGGCTATGGGGGTCTCACCTTTGTGCCTGGAACCAAACCTCTTCTCATGATTTGACCCTGTGCATTTAGGCTTCTGCAGGTAATGTCTGGACACTCTGAAGAAGACTTTTCCATACCCAACACTGAGAAGGAACCATCAGACAGTAACAAACCCAAGTATCAGCTGAAGGCAAAACAAAGTCGAGCTGAACCCCAGTCACAGTCTGTATCCAGAGCATTTTATTACTTAAAAAAGTTACAAAACAGCGCAGTGATTTCCTGTTAATTCTTGTTTTCCACAGCAAGTCACAAACAAGATCCTAACAGTAAAATGCTCCTGTGCAAACACCATCAAAAATAAACGTCTTCTTTTATGTACACATAAGTTACTGTCAAATATTAACATTAAAACCATCTCTATTTATAAAGGGGCTGCAACAAAAATGCAGCATTTTAGTCTCCTAAATAAACCCGATGCTTTGCCTGCAACACACAGAAGTTTTCAACCCTGTTTCTTCTCTTTCCTTACCTGCAGGATAGTTAAGTCTCATTTGAATTAATCTAACCTAAAAGCATCTCAGCAGCAGCATCCTGTGCATTGTCTTCAACACACAGGTTAAGGACAGAGAGGTGTCTGGGGAGCAAAGCTGTGATCAGAGCCACCTCTTGTCATTACGTGCTCTGTCATCCTCAAGACAACAGCGAGTGACAGGAGCACACAACCCTCAGCCTCCTCTGGAAACCTTCCCTTTAAGAGCCAGGCTGACTTCTCCTTTGAGTACATGTGTGAAATGTAGATGGGCCTGTCTGAAGCCACAGGCTGATTTCCTCACAAGGCTTTAGAAGTTAAAAGCTATGAATAGGCTTTTATGAGGATTCCACAACTGTCCCAGAGAGGAGAAGTTCTCCCCTCCCTGGACACTCATTAGGAATGAAAGAACATTGCATGATGCCTGAATCCAGGCCACATGAATGGTTTAGTAATGAACTTGTAATAGCTGAAGGAGGATTGCCAAGCTCTCAGTGTGCTGTTCAGTGCTCACAGAATGTTTCTGTTTGCAACTTTCCTGACAGCACCTGAGCATTAGGAGAGTTCCAAGTCTCCCACTTCCCTGTGCACACAAACATATCCTTAGCTATTCACTTCCCCTTCCAAAGTGCTGTCCTTCATGTATCTAAATCCATTAAGCACCACATCTGGGCAATGCTCTGGCATTTCCAGCTTGCTGGAGAATGGGTGAAGACGCAGGTCTCCCTCCTTCATGGCAACAGTGACTCCAGAAGGATGAGGATGAGCAGAATCATCACCTTTTGCAACTTCTTCCTGCACAACTCGGTAGTTCTCTAGGGTCAAGCTCACACTGGGGATGGCAGGAGTGTGAGCTACGTTCATTGTCTTCCTTGACCTGAACCTTTGGTAGCAGAAGAGAAGAGATAAGACGAGTGTGTCTATGAGCAGCTCAAACATTTCAACTACAGACAACACTGAGGATCCAAACCAGAGGCTCCACTGGCTTCCCATGCTGGACAGAAGTAGATTCTCCTGAGGAAAGAATCAAAAGGTTGTGTTTATCAAACACAGCAGAGCTCTGGGAACATGGAATTACTGTGTATCGCCAGCAGGTCAGTTAGCTGCCTGCCATTTGGGAAGGAATTCTGTGTGGTTGTGTAAAATGGGACATTTTCACTCTCTTCTTTAAGAAGAATAATCTCAGGGGGCTGTAGATAACCCTCCCTCCAACCCCACACAGCATACCATGAGTAGTGACAAGTAACTACGTTTTCAGCTGATGTAGTGCAACCTACTGTGAGTAAAGGAGACTCGTTCACAGACTGGTAGTTCAGTTGCTGGTAGAAGATTGTCACCTTGGCAATATCCTTCCTGTATGGGAGAAAGGGAGCAGTTAGCAATGGTGGGATGTCCACCTCATTCACCTGGTGGAAGGTAGGTCTGGCACTCTCATCTCACCACTCAGGCTTTCTTCCTGAGGGTCTTTAACGTAAGCTTAGGGAAAGGTTACAGAAGTGACTGTCCCACAGTGCTGTGAGCAAAGATGGGAAATTCACTGGATGACCCTGTCCATTTTCCTCTTGTCTTCCCTTTCCAGCCTACACATCCTGTAAGGATGAAGAGTTAATCCAGATGCTTTAAGAGGAGCACCTTCTCACAGTGACTGACCTGTTGCTGGTGGAGTTATATCCATTCTGATGCCTCAGAGCTTGGCGGACCCAGTCCTGCAGCAGAGTACAGGTATGTTACTGTCAATCTGCCTTCTGAGTATGTTTAATACTTTGCAAATGTAGATTTTATAAGCAATAAAGTGGCTGTTGCAAGTAGTAACAAAGGATGTAAATCATTAGTTTATAACATATAGTGATAGCTATCAAATAGTAACTGTGTTTGCCACAATAGCAAGGAAATACACACTGATATTTTAGTTGTGTGTAGTACTCTGGCTCTTAAATTCTGCCCTTAATGGCAATGTCACCAAATCATTTCCTCTCTCCAAATGTATTGGTTGTACTTACATCTACATTATCACCTCTTTCACATGAGTTAATTACCCAGTCCTACAGCCTTAATGCCCATTTAACATTATAACATGAGACATGGCAAGAGGTCATCTGCTGACTCACAGTTACCATTGTAGCCCTGCAGCACCTCACAAGCAGTGATGAGTTGTTATACCACAACACCCACTGGAAGCAGAAAGTCATTAACACCAGTTCGTAGGTGGGACCTGAGGCAGTGAGATGAATTGCTTAAGGTCACAAAGAAGTTTGGATGAGAACTGGAATTGAATGTACCTCTCTAGCACTTTAGTCTGGCATCTTCACTACAAGGTTGGGCCCAGGTTTTGGACCAGTTTGCTCTATTTGCCACTTCCATTGCTGTGGCCTGGCTCACTGTTTGCACCCTGAATGTTCCACCAGGCACAGTAAACACAGCATCCCCTCTAAACACAGCAGTTGTTTGTATGCACTACCTGAGACTTCGCTGATGGCCATTTGGCTGTCCCAGCAGATACCTTGTACAGTGATTCCCTGACAAGATAAAAATGGAGATTGTGATCACTATGACTCTTGGCATTTAACAGTGAATACACGAAGGAGTTTGACAATGGGAACTACTTGCTCAGAGCAGAAGTTCTGAGACACTGGGAGAAGCTTGTAGGTCAGCTTAGAAAATAAAGCCAGAGGTTGCCTGAAAACTGCTCAGGTCAGGAGGAAAACCAGAACAGTTCCCAAATCCTGACAACTTTTCTTTGACACATTCAAACCCGAAGTATTTGATATTTTGCTTTAAAATTATGTCTTTCCATTCTGAAGCTGACCTACAATAAAAAAGGTGAACCAAGAAAAGTAACAGAGATAAAAACTGACACAAACAATTTGGTTTGGGTTTGATAGAACATCTCAGTGTGATGAAAACAGTTTCCTTCTGCTGTCCTGCACTCACAAAGCTCTTCTTTAGTTTGCCTAATGCGGTCACCTTTCTCCTTTCTCAGCACTGGAGTGCAAGCATCCAACTGAAATCTCTGCTTCAGAAAATGCCAGTGGGTCCACATATTTTCCACTAAATTGCCAACATTTCCACTGGAATTTTCCTCTGTAAGCTGGCATTTAGTGCTCTCTGCTTTCGTGACCTACCGGCAGGGCTTGGGACACTGCTCAAAGCAGTTGAGGTGATGGTTTCTGAGCCTGTTGTATAGCTGGTAAAAGCAGTGACCTGGTGAAAGAAACAGAACACACTCAGACACTTCCTCAGGAAATGGGAGGCTACCAAACCCTCTGCCCTCACCTTGGCTTTCCCAAGCACACAGCACTCTCTGAGAGACCTATTTTTGGCTCACTCTCACTTTGGAATGGTTCCAGATGGCTGAGTTAATCACTTGTGTGCAGTGGAGGTACCTCCCCTCTAAGGGGGAGGACAGGCCAACCTGAAAAGGTTGCTGAGGACAGGCCAAGCAGAAAACCAAGTGAAGTTATTCAGAGCTTTGTCTTACACAAGCACAGCCACCAATACTGGTAACAAGAAAGAGCTTGGCCCTGTATTAATGTTCTTAATAAAAGGATGCTTGATAGCATCAAGACTTTTATGCACTAACTTGATATCCATGCAAATACATGGATGCCACCTGGCTGGATTCTGTGATGTGAGGAATTAGTCTAAGCAGGAAGCAGGCATAAAGTAGAAGGGCAAATCTATGGAGTCATGTAATCAGTGACTGCTGTAGGAAGGTGTTCTTCCACAAGGACAGTTCTGCTCTTACCCCATGCAGGCTGCTTGTTGTAGTCACAGTACTCAGCACCAGGAGGCAGTGGGTAGTAGTAGTAGCCACAGCCGCACTTCCGAAC
>NW_009921305.1:0-22727 GCF_000696875.1 Nestor notabilis | reverse complement strand
CCTCCCGAATCATTATGTGCTGAAAGCAGAAATGCAAACAAGCCTGGGAAATGGAGAAGGCACAAAAAACGGGATGAGCCAGAAATTCTCAAGTGTCCCAATCTCCAACAGGAGCCTGCAGCTGCTAGGAGATAACGTGCAGTTCTGTCAGTGCAGAAAGACACCAGACACTACTGGAGTGTGATGATGCAAAAGGTTTTCACTTTTCACTCCTTGTCTTTACCTCTGGGAACAGTATTGAGCTCAGCAAGAAATTTCCCCAGCTCCCTTTTTCATTATGGGAATAACATCTCACTTAAACAGCCCAAACATCTAGAGCCAAGAGCAACTACTTACACAAATAAAGACCTGATGGCCCAGGAATTTCCTACTAGAGCAGTCAAGCTGCCTTGACTGGCTCATTGCCTGATCTTTCTTGTGTCACAAGGAGGGAAGAGCCCCAGTGTCTAGGACTGAGTATCCCCCACTCCCTAAAACACATCCCAGGTTGTAACACCCTGTTAGTGAGCTTCTTTTCAGAGGGGCATGAATCCCTCTGTGATCTCCATCAATGAACCTGCTGGTTTGTTAAAGCTCTCTGGAGGGTAAGGTATGACTTGTTTGCTATTCATCCACTGTGAATAAGCTGAGGCCTCAGCCAGCAGCTCTGACAATACCTGCAGGGTGTAGGAGTTGTTGTACAGGAGTTTAACATTCACATCATCACCATTAGTTGTGCATTTCCCATAATTGCCACCCAGGCGATTCACCTCATCCTGTGGACACAGAGAAGAGGCCTGAGTGATTAGGAGCTGTAATTGGACTTATCCATCACCATCTAATCTTAACTGGATGGAGCATCACATACAGGACAGGAAATGTAGTAATAGACACAAGCAGCCGAGCTATACCTTGCTAATAAAACATACACACCACCAGGGCAAAGGTAGGAGAGTGCACATGGTAAATCACTGCTTCAGCTGACAAGCAGAAACTCATCATGTCAAATAACTAGATCACTGCTGAATGCTCTGATCCTGCTACACACATGCAGCCCCCTGGTTAGAGCTGGGATGAGATGTAAAAGGTGTAAGAGCCCCACAGATCAGGATCTATGTATTGAGGACAAAAAGGCCACTTGCTCATTTGGGATCATTTTGGTTTACCCACTGGAACCTGAACCCAGAGAAGAGAGAAAAAGGGTTTGCATACATATACATATACATATACATATACATGTACATGTACATGTACATGTACATATACATATACATGTACAGTCAAGAAGTGAACCCAGGAGCCCCACAGGTCTGTTGTATGAGTCAGTGACAATGTTCAGCTCCTCACAAGTCTCTGCAATCAGAAGGAGAAGAACCAATGCTCCTGAGCAAGTGGCTAACCTGCTGAATGCCTATAGTAGTTGCAATGCCTGGTCTGATGTCAAAGCCTTCATGCTCCAGGAATGGTGTCTGATTGTGGTTGTGTATCATCACTTTCACACCTGCTACTGTAGACAAGAGTGGGATGTGATCCTTCTGCTCTGCTCTCAGGATAAGGGAAAGTCCTGTCAACCAGAGAAAGGGAAGCAGATAACTTCTTCTGGGCCAAAACAGGAACCCCACTAAGTCTTGAATTCTCAGCACTGGTGGAATTGCTGTTTTAGCTCGCAGAAGAACCATTCTTTTTCCAGAGCCACAGTAAGTGGTCAGGCAACAATTGCACCAGCCTATTCCAAAACTAGTAATATTCTGCTTGCTGTAAGTTAAGATATTGCTGATATGGCTATCATGTACGTGTGGCTAGTGAAGCAAGCAAAAAGAGTACTCCATTTGTCACACCAGACTAGAAGAGAGGGCTGTATGTCAGTAAGTCATGTATAGAAGGTGTATTTAATCCATAGCCAAATTACATTAACTTTATCTTGTCTTCCCACCCTTTGCCACATAACATACCGTAAGGAATTCCTGGTTTTGTAGCTGTCCAAAAGGAGTCTGTTCCCTTGCTGTTAAAAGTATAGCAGCTTCCAAAGACTGGGTGGTGAAAGTGAACATAGTCACTGAAATCAAGAGAGATGTTGATGGGTTTTAATTATGAGTGTAGCAGCACTTTTAACTTCTATGTAGGACATGTTTTGTGTATGTCTGTGTGTGTACATGTACAGAAGTGCCTATGGAAAAGAGTTGTTAACTCACTGGAGAGTACATGAAAGCATCAGAAACAGTAAGTGCAAAAGAATTAAGAGTCATTTTCCCCCAGGAAAGATGAAACAGGACCTTATCTCATAAAACGATCCACAACAACCTTTGTGAACCCTTTTCCTCTTTGCTGGAAGTGTTCAGAAACACTTAAATTTGCCTTCTGCTTATTCTGTGTCATAGATGAGTGCGTTGCTGTTAACCTTGTACAAGCCATCTGCTGAAAACCAAGTAGGCCAGCAAGTGGCTCATGTGTGCCTGAGCCAGAGCATTGGCTTGGGTGGCGTATGTCAGTTACATGTGGAGGAGCTTCCAGCACTGGAGACCTTAGGCATGCAGGAAAAGAAGGTATACTTTTGCCTTAGGTATGTGCAGCAGGCTCATGTCTTTGCCTCTATGGACAAAAGGATGCAAAAAGACCATCTGACCCTTTGGGTGTTCATTGAATTTCTATTTCTGAACTTGTGATCATGAAAGGCTGTTCTTTCTTTCTTTCAGCTGGATCTCCAACCAGGGCCAAGCCTGGCAGTAGGCCATGAGGTGCAGTGAAGGCTCAGTTTCATCTCCCAAGTCCTTGAGCTCTGCTGAAATCACAATTAGCACCTCAAGAAGTAACATACCTGGGCCTGCAGGGCTCCCCATCATACTGACAGGAGTAGACCATATCTTCTATTTGCTCCTCATGATCAGAAATGTTGATTATAACGGGTAGCTGGGACATGATATTCATGTAGTGAAACCTGTACCATTCAAGGATTGCATCCATCCCAGATGAATAGGTCTTGTAGAAGCAATTCCCACCTGTGGCATTGCACTAGAAGAAGAGAGGAAGCCATTCAGCACAGCCAGGACATGACAGCCTGAGGGTTAACAGAGATCAGGGGGTAAAGATAATACTGGATACAGGAACAAGGGGAACCTCTATTTTTTTATCAGAAATTGAAGTTTCTGAACATTTTAGTTACCACACAATCACAGAATGGTTGAGGTTGGATGGGACCTCTGAGCACCTTGTTATGTGTGAAGCACCTTCTCTCCCTGAAGCTGAATTAGGTGTGCTACTTCATCTCAACGTGGGGGAAAAGAGGACAGGGCTAGTGGGAATTCTCTACAATCCATGAATCATGAGCCAAGTCCTGAAACACTTTCTTTGTTCTTACTCAGGCCTCAGACAAGTGAACACCCACAGGTACTGCTGGAGCAGGCCTGGTGAAGGGCTTCTGGATGGAGTAAAAGGATGATAACCAGGCAAAAATTGCTGGTCTTTCAAGCCATGTCAATCTCTCTCTGGCTCCTGCTCTTAAATCTACACTAACCCTGTTTTTAATATGAAGAATCTAAACCATTTGTACTCTTCTCCAGAGTCATAGATACACATTTATTGTATTCATCATCTTGATCTTTTATTGCCATCTTTTGTTTTATCTACAACATTTTTAGCGCCCCAGTGCCACAGCATTTAGACACTGAGGGGACCCTTGCATGTTGTTTCTCTCATTTCCTGGCTCACCTGCTCAGGCTACATGCTTTGTACATTCTTAGAAAGGGGTACAATGATTTTTTCACTCATTTTATTGAAGGTACCTTGTGAGAGCTTTGTGAGGGCCCTGAGAGCACTGTTAGGCTTTAACAGCCTCACCTGGGGCCTCCAACCACACCCTCTGCCCATGGGCTCAGCAGCATATTTAAGCTCAGCCCAGGGGCTTCAGCTCCTCTTTGGGCTGGGGTCTAGAGCTGCTGCTTTCCAGTCAGGCTGCTCTGTGCTCCTGCCTCACTGTGGACCCTCTTGAGCCAGTGGATTAACTTCATGGCCTGATCTTCAACCTGCCTCATCACCATGAACTTCCCTGGTGAGCTGGGATCTTGGCTGGACCTGAATGCCATCTGTGAGCTTTCCCTGCTTGCTTGCTTGCTCAGGTACTGTGGGATGGGCTCTTCTCTGTCTCCTGCTCTTTAGGGAGCAGCCAGTTCTATCTGCTGTATCTGCAGCCAGGTTAAAATCTCAGAGAGGATGTGCACTTACCAGCCTGAAGCCCACACTGGAATGCTTCTTCCCTGACCTGTTATTGTGGTCAGACATTCTTAAGAGTGAGAAGTTTTGGCTCAGCTTGAAGGTGGATCTGCTGAGATTGCCTGTGCCTGACAGGTCTTTTATGTGGATGTTTTTCTCATTCATGTGGACTAAGCTGGCTGATGTGTTGATGCCATAGAGAAAAGCAATTGATTTCTCTGCCATGTGATCCAGTTGAACCAAATGTTCACTGACCAGTTCAAATCTGCAAGGAACAGAAACACTTGTGAATACCCACATTTCTACTAGACAAAGGCATTCTATTTTATGTACCCTATGTAGTTTATGTATCTGTGGAAGGGCTACTCTCCTGCTCTTTGCAGACCTTGGTGTCTGTATGAGAAGTCAGCAATCACAGTGCCTATGTTTAGCATAGTAACTTAAATCAACTGCTAGTAGTAGCTGACTTTCCAGTTGCTGGCTCCTGCACTGAAAACCTCAGAACTTGTAGCTGTGCAGCATCAGCAGCACAAACTGTTCTTCCTGTCAGCCAACTGGATAATTATTCTGAGGAAACTATGTAATTCCTTTACTATGTCATCTGAAATGTCTTGATAAGTCAGCACTACTGTGTGAGCCTTGTTTGACAAGCAGAGCCACACAAGGCTTCTCTAGAAGTTAGATTCTTTCCTTAAAGCCATTCTGTAGTATGAAAGCCCAAAGAGAATCAGCTCTGGCATGCAGCACTCCAGAGACTGGGAGTTTACTTTAGAATGAATGCACACACTAGCCATGTTTTTATCAGAGCTCAGAATCAGTTAGCAGCTTGAACCAAGTCACAAGGTGAAGTTCCCTCTATCCTGACTCAGTGCATAAAACAAACTGCTACAAGCTGTTGCACAATTCCCAACAAGATCTTATCGTAAAACCAGTTTGGAAGTAACAATAGTCCATTTCCACCTCTGTGAGGTAGAGAGGCTCCTCCAGGCTGCAGTCATCACCTTGCTGACCCTTCCTGAACCTTTGTGCCTGAAGACATGACTACAAGGGGAAAGCAGAGGTTACCTGTATGGGTCCAGGTTGCAGATGGTTATAGCTGGGAACATCTTGGGCCCTGAATGCATTGACATGGTCAGGACAACGGGGTAGGCCCAGTACTGGCTGAACATAAGTGCAAACTGCCAGTATAACATGCCAAAGCTGGCAAGAAAAAGCAGAGTCCAAAAAGCTGTTTTCATCCTGTTGCTGTCTGAGCACACGAGGCGGATGGTGCCATGGATTGTTGTGTTCTTACAGAAGAACTCAAACATATCCTTGAAGGAATCATAAAACTCAATCAAGCCTTCTTTCTTCTCTTCTTCTCTTGCCACTTCCTGCTCCATCCTCTAAGTCCGTTCCTGTTCAATGCAAAAAGAGAAGTATGTTGTTAGAGACCATGGCCAGTGTATGGACTGTTCCAAACAGGGTGCCAATGAGTTTGTTGCTAGCAAAAGCTGAAAATAACTGTGAGCTGAGGCTCACTGGACATCAGGAAGTAGCACAAAGTTCAAATGTCCTTTGTAGTGCTGCTGAAGTGACTCGAGGCGTTCTATCACACTTTGGCTGTGACTTCTCTGTTAGTATGGATATGCAAAGTTAGTGACTAATGCACAAGGTGAGAAGTCTCCAGCCAAAGGGGTGTGTAGTTTTCTTTCTAAGAACACTGAGGATCAACTTCTATTCTGAAACACTGTCACTGTGCATTAATTCAGATCTGTAACTAATTCATTATGAGTGTATTGCTAGAGGAACATGCTGGCCTATAGCCTGAAACAAACCTGTCTCAAGTAGCAATGTGGTTTCATCTCTAAGTCAAGGAATCGGGATAAATCTAACTTTCAAGTGAATGAAAGGGACAAGTTAGAATCTGGTTTTAATTTTTGCTGCAGAATGGAGGTAAACAGGATTAATTTCTGCCATCCCTGAATTAGAGCCACTTCCAAGGTGAAATACAATAGGTATTCCACAGTTCAGATGAGCAGAATCAGGTATTTAGGAAAGGAAGTGAGGAAAAACACCACCTTGACTGAAACCATAGAGGGGGTTAACCAAATTAGGATGTGCCTGAAGCACTGCAGATACTATTTAAAGTAAAATGCTGTTGGGTTGTTTCTGAAGACCATAGAAATATTACTGGTATTAACAGAAATCTTGCCATCTATCTTTTACATGAATAGTTTATTTCAGAAATCTAAGAATCATCTTCTCTCTGTTTTACAGACGCGAAAAGGAGACACAAACTGAAAGTCACCCCAGCAGAGTAGCCTAAGAGGAAGTCAAAGCCCATCTCTCCTTTGTCACAGTAAGTAAAATGTCTGTTGTGCTTCTCTAGATGATTTCAGACTTCATGCTGATGGACATGTGAGCATTATTTATGATCATATGCTTTAGGCAGCACAGGCTGAGGACATGTTCCAAGCCGATACTAAAAACTAGGGACATGAGACTAATGTTGACAGACTTCCACGTACTGAACATGACATCAAGTCCTGCAATATGTGAGTTCCCAGCATTACAGCACCCCGTGAATCACTCTACCTATTATGCTATTAAGAGAAGTTTACTCAGTACAACACTTTGGTACAATGTCAACTTGAAATAAAAATCTTATAAATACAGCAACAGGCTTTGAAGGCAAGACAAGGATTGCAGGAATAACTAAAGAATTGCTGCAAGTGGGTTATGTGATAATGAAATGAGCTCAGGCCCTTTACTGAGTTATGGGCCTTGAAGTGGTGGTCTGAGGTGCCAGCTGATACACGAAGCTGCAGTGCCTTCATCCTCAACCAGACCTCTCCATTTTAAACCCTGGCTTCATTTCAGCAGTTCTTGGAATAGGATACTTCATATGAACTTATGCCTTAAGAGTTACAAACTGCTAAGTCAGTCTTTTCAGTGCATCTATTAATGTCAAAGATTAGGAATAATCCTTAAACAGTGAAGAGTACTCCAAAAGCTGTGTACCAGATTAGCTTGAATAGAGCCCACGAAAGCATATAATCTGACAAGGTAACCCAGATTATCACAAGCTGTTTTCCCCACAGACCAGCTTAGTATTCTCTAAGGTATTGTTTAACAGTAATACAAAGTTAACACAAAGGCATCTGCACCTCCTTTATACTTTAACAATTAAACATGACATGATTTTTCAGATTTTAGATGTATTTGCCATTAAACAAGTACAGGAAGCCAAAGCAAAGTGGAATATTAAACAGGGCATGAACAGTTAGAAGGAAAGATGTGTGATAAAGAATTGAAGTGGGAGATGAGCATTTCCATGCTCTGCTACAAGGAAACACAGACTACAGAGTACTCTGAACAACTGGTTACCAATTTTATCAACCAGATTTACAGCTGAAGGCTTAGAACTGAGGCGTCTTCAGACAAAGAGGACTATCAGTGGCAAGCTCCAGAAACAAATCCAATGTGGTCTAGTTACACATTATTCAGATTAAGCTCCTAGGCTGAATTGCATGTTCAACCTTTACTTTACTCAGTTCTTACTCTCTCAGTTGGATAACAATACATTAAAATAAGCTTGCAGTATATGGTAAGATAACATAATGAATGAGTCCTTAAATGCTTATGGTATTTTAAGATAGAAATGAAAATTGTGTGAGACTGACCCAGGAAAATGGCATTTGTTGCTATTGTATTAATCTCACTAGTCAGCCTCGCTCTAATGAGAAAAAAAGGTCATAGTTACCAAAAGTGAATGCTAAATGAAATCTATCGAGCCCACTTTTTCTATGTTTAGTTTTGAATCTAAAAAACCACCTCTAAACACTCAAACCATGGTTTTCAGTGGCAATCCCCAGTTTTCAGACACTCCGACTGGGCTTTTAAGGCTATGGCTAGTTAGTTCATACCATCTGAATCTGCATTCTTAAAATAACTAGAATGAAAAAGCATTTGATAATGCAAGAAACCCCAGAGGGAAGCTTTCAAAACACACGTGTGTACAGGCAACAGACTGTCCTCTCTCCACTGGTTTCCCAGAGCAGCCTACCACTAATTTATTTAACATAGCAATTGCAGTCAGCAACTTAAAACACATAACAGTGACCAGCTGCCTTTCTTCTCTGTGGTAAATGCCTGGAGAAAGGCTGCAGGTTAGAGGAAAGCCAGTGGAAGTTAGAGAGCAGTGGCAAACAAGTATATGTTCATGTATTATCACAGCAACTCAATGCTCAACACATACTAAACACACATGCATGTCATGTAGTCAAATATTTAACCATGTGTATCAGTATCCATCTCTACATATCAACTGTACATATATACAGAAATACACAGTAAAACAACTAAGACCAGATTGAAGAAGACCCACTGTACCTTGGCAGAAACTCTATCTTTGAGTGTTTGAGTAGCCACTAAACTCAGCCTCCAGCTTTGTCCTGAGCAGAAGTCTTGGTCCAAAGTGTGCAGGTTTCCTTCCCTAACTGGAGATAGCCTGGGAGCTGTCCAGCCTATATGGATTGTATCGATGACATCAAAAGGGGCAGGACTTAAACAGATCATGGAAATTATTCAAAGCATGATCCAGGGAATAATAGGAAGTGAATGAACTGGACAAACAAGTTAACATGAAGGCTATGCTAGAGTTAAAGTTGCTTTGAGTGGTGGTGGTGTGTTCTTTAATGGCCAGAACAGGTTTTTGGCTATAATTTCTACGAAATACAACCACAATTTCTACAAATACTTAGGGAAGTAACCACGGATCCTATATAAAGTTCTTTCAGCTCTGAACTTTCCCATAAGAAACTAGCTTTCTGCTGCCTTTCCATGGTTTCCGGAGGTTTGCATGCTTACCAGTAATTGAAGCCATTAAGGTTTCCACAGGTGTGCTTGAGGAATTACATACCTCTGTAATCTGAAATGATCAGCTACTCAGGCTAAGGCACACATGGCAGTGGATTTCTTCCTGCTTCTCCAAGAATATTGCTCATCTGTAGTGGGCTATTCCATCCCCATTAAATTCTTAATGCTATTCTTCTCTTCAGATGTTGAGGCTTGAATAGACTAAATCAACTATGACACCCAACTGAAATCAGAGCATCCTGCTTTTGTAATGGTGCTTATTTAAGGCTTGCAAAAGGCTGCATAAGTAATGCAGAAGTAGATTGAGAATTCTGGGGCTGCAGAGACACCAGCACCTCAGACTGCTTGCATAATTACTACTGACACTGGCCCAGCTGGAAAACAGCTCCCCACTGGTTTTGCAAGCATCTTTGTTATATGAAAATATGAATACTCTGGATGTGGAGAATGTTTAGAGCTCCAGAAGAGCTTTCTAAGATTGGCTGGAACCAGATTTTCTATTACCTCGGAAGTGTGAAACACTGTCATTTGCGAAGACAATTGAAATTGCCTAATAAATTGAATTCAAAAAAAGGGGAGAAAGGAGGAAGATCAGGGGAAACATGTTCTTCTGACTTTGATTTAAATCCTGTTCACACCTTCAGCAATTGCTTTGTGCTGGATTTTGTCTTAGAAAAACAGAACATGTAGAACATACATCTCACTTTAAAATGATTATTGTAAAAGATGAGGATCCTATTAAACAGTTCCTACTAATATGGTTTACCCCTCTTTGGAATTAAAAGGAAGTGTCACAAAACATGTGGAAAAGGTTTTAAACTATAAAAAGCCAGTGTTTTGGGGTGTAAAAATTAAACTTTTGATTAAAAATACAATCCAACTGGCTTTTGAATGAACAGCTACAGCAGAGCCACTTGTCACTGGCTGATGAAGGGGTAAGTAGTTAAATTCTCATTAAAGAACTCAAAAGACAGAAACCCAAGTTCTGTCATATCCATTTACTTGTCCCCCACCCTTCTTCCTCTCTTCATTCTACATTGTGCAATAGAAAATAGCAACAATAAATCCTTGACAATGAAATTATTGCACAATGAACATACACAAGACAAAATCTGTTGCTTCATTATGGCTGCAGGCCTCAGTGTAGAGATTCTCTGGAAACACATCAGAACAATACCTTCAGAGCCAGCCATGAATTTTTCCTGCAGGAAATGGAGAAGAACTGGATATGCAGACAACACTGTCCCTCAAGCAAGATACCATTTCTGTTTGCACTTGCTCATTTGTCATGCTGCATCCTGAACTGGGAGGAGAGGGGAAGAGAACTCTTTCACTGGTTAAAAAGTAAGTTGGTGTTTCTTTCAAAATACAGAGATTATGGAGATAACACTCATGAGAAAGTCCTTTAGGGCTGCAGGAAGGCTATGCTAACATTACTTTGCAGTGGGGCAGAAAATGTTTGTTAGTGCTCATAGTACCGTAGTGGAGGGAAGGACTAAGTATACTGCATGCCCCATAGAGCAGCAGCAAATGTCAGTGCTTGAATACACCCTCTGGATGTGTTACACCTGAAACAGAAGGATGCCTCCTATGCTCTAAGTCTTCAACACCCTTTCCCTGAATTACAGTTTCTTCTCCAGTTGATATTAAAGGAATTGCATCCCATTGAGATGATAAAAACCATACAGGTAAACAAAATAAAGGAATTCTGTCACTTTGCTTTTAAGCTGTCACATACTGAAGGAACTGTCCAAATTCAACTCTTCCCTCTTGGCTCTACACCAGCCTTGATTATTGTGCATACTCAGCTTGGGTGATGATGCAGTTCTCACCTGACAGACTGCTGAAACAAATGAACATCAGATTGTACAAACATGCCATTAAATATGCCCTTGTCTTAGTATCAGCACAGCTCAGAGTAACAGAAGAGAGGTACAAAGAGTATCCTGTGGGCGGAGAGAAAAGACTTCAGCTACTTCACGTGGGCAAAAAGAGTTACTCAGTGAACTAACGTTCCTTGTGGAATGGACTCGGGCACTTAGGGAAATCTACCACCACACAGTCACTTATCCTTGAGTACTTCCTTAGAGCTAGTGCACATGAAGAGAGTTCTGCTCTCAATAGATCAAATCTCTCATGACACTGACTTTGGTTGCTGTTAGACACTAAGCAGATGAGAAGCACAGGCAAAGTTCAGCATGTACAATATCCAGTGAACCTGCCCCTTCCTACATTTGCTGTTGCTTTAGGCTTGAGTGAGAGTCAGAGATTAAACTGGAGCAGCTTAGTGATGATCTCTGGCTGGTCCTCAAGAGCTCAAATATTCACATTTTGTCCAATATACTTTTAAATGTCCCAAACAAGAGGAGCCACCATGTCTGAACTTGTGAGAGCACTGAATTGTGGTGAGGTGGGTCTGACCAGACAGAAGAGTGCTTTTGGCTTGTACCACCTACTCATTCATGAAGACTTTCCCAGCTGGTTGGAAACTTGCACCGAGAGACCTAAAACCAGCAAACTGAAAGGACACACCAAAATCCCCCCACTTCCAGCAGCTTTCCCTGCTGCCATTCCACACTGTAAGCTTCACTGTAATTTGCTGTTACAAACCACAGAAACTGTCTTTCAGTTATTAACTTTCTCCCTTGTTACATCTGTTTCATATTATGTGTTCTCACACTTTAGAGTTTCATTACTTTCTGTTATGCCTCAACTTGTCTTCCAGAGATTCCCCACTTTTCAGCATATTGTTCTTCAGTCTGTGAGCTGAGAGAAGCAGACGTCAGCATCCCCTTCTGCTAGCAGTGGCAGGGATACAAGCAGATCCTGCACTCTCCTGCTTTCAGCAGGCTTTGTAGATCTACAGTTTCATCTTGATTTTAGCAAATCTTGCTCTACTCACGTCACTTGTTGCTGCATGAATGGTATTTATTCTCCTGGACTGCTCCAGGTTGCTCTGTCAAACCATCTTCCCCTGTTTTCTCTCGTTCCACAGGACACAGCATACCAACCCAGCTTTCCTCTCGCAGAAAGCAGCGTGACTTGTCTCCTCTGGCTTTGTGGAAACTCCCTCACAGTGCTTTCCTCATGGCCACTGGATAAGCCAGTCTACTACTCCTCCCACTCAAAGGCAGACAACCTTCTGTGGGCAACTAGAGAAAAAGGAAACTCCCAGTGCTTCCTTTTTGCACTTGGTTGGCTGTGCTGTGTATGGACTTGAACTAGCATGCAACAGGCTCTGCCTCCTGAGGTTTTTTCCTAGTTCTTACTAGCCAGAACCACTTTGTCATCATTTCAAAGAAGAATATGAAATCATTTCTCTGCTGCACTACTGGAGAAAGGAGCAGTGCTCAGAGGTATTATGGATGTGCTGACAGCTTGTTCAGACCTATGCAAGAGGCAGAACACAGGCAGTCCCTGCCCTGGAGAACTTCCAAACATTGCTTAATGTCTACTACTGATCCTTCTCTCAATGCTCCTGAACTCTGTTTTCAGGTGTTTTCCTCAGCTCTGGAATCTGCATTGAAGCTCTGCTCACCAAAATTTCTTCTGAGAAGCCCAATGTTCATTGCTCTGCTTGTGTGATGCTCTGAGCCGTGGCTGAGGCGATCTCTATCTTGAAACCACAGTGAGCTATGCCTGCAGAAATAGGATAGCATTGGTGTACCTTGGTGTCCCTTTTGCACTGGTCTGCATCTAGCCAAAGCAGCTTTGAGTGCTGCAGAGGCTGCCAAACCTGCTCAAGGATGTAGGTAAACACTGCTTAACTTGTGCTGAGCTCCTAGTGCTCTGGTTTTATCACCAGCAGTGCCTGGGTTGGCAAGGCTAAAGCTAGCTGGCACATCCTTACAAAACCCAGAAATCCCAGCACTGAGCACATGCAAGCTCTGCTAGTCACCAGCCATTTAAATATTCCCTAATTACACCCCTTGCTATGAGGAGGCCCCACGTAACCCCTGCTTTTCATCAAGCCTCCACCAGAGGCGCAGAGGGTTAAAACTGCAGCCTCAGTAGCAAAATCCTGCTTGCTTCCAGTATGACCAAGCATTCATTTCTACTCACTCACCTTTCTGAGTAAGATGTCTGTAGCTGCTCCTGTCATGCCTCTGGGATAACACCTGCCTTCTCGTTTCTCTTCCTGTTCTCTGTTCTTGTTTCTTTAGTCACAAGCCTCCATAGATGCTGTTCCACTTGTTCAGACCTGTCAACCTCTCAGCCAATTCCAGAGATTCACGGGATGGTGAAATCCTGCTTGCTAGTGGTTTTTTCTTAATCCTACTCCAGCTCAGTACCTGTAGGAACGCTGATGCAATTAGGACTGGCAGAGGTTGGAGGACATCAGTAAAAGCTTCTGGTACTGTGGACATGTAAAACACAACCATCCTGGAATCACAGATACCATAACTCCGTCATAAATGAAGCCCAAATCTCCCCAAGCAGTTGTCCAAGCTCCTGGAGAAAGTGGTAGATGGTACTTCTGGCTCCTGTCTTCTGGCAGCAGGCAAACAGATCTTCCCTGGCGATCCCTATTCCTCTTGGTACCCAGGAAAGAGATAGCAATGCAATGTTTAGGAGCAATTTACTGGGGTTAATCAATCCAGTAGCTTCAGGCTTTCCTATTGGGAACTAGCAAAGATGTCAACAAGAGGAAGAGGTACTACAGGATGGCAGCTAGGAAGGAGGGGAATGAAGAAACCGGGAACAAACTGCGCAAGGGCAAAACAGTCATTAGCGAATCAGTAACTGAAACCAGCTATTACACAAGTGGCTGTGTCGGTGTCATACCTCTTTAGATGGAGGAGTTTTGGGTTAAATTCAGGTGCAATACTACATTTTCCAACAGCAACCTCTGAAGGATTCCTTCATCTTCTTGTAGAATAGCTTGATCCATGCCTGAGTTGGTAAATGCAGTCATAGCCTTGATGCCCAGCACCAAGCAGCTCTATGCAGGTTACTAGTGCTGAAAACCTTAAAAAGCAGGGCAGTGATGCTCTGAAGGCAGGTAAAGCCTCAGGGAAGCAGCACGGCTGAAGAGAAGACCTGGCTTTAAGAAAGAGATAGTTTTGTAATCTTTAAATGCTGCCGAAGGCGATCCGAACCGCTAGGCCGATGTAGGGATTCCATTGATGACTTAGTTTTGATTCATTCAAACTTGCAAGAGATTATCTGGGAGACCCATGAGTGTCCCTGTGCTCTGGGTCTGTTTGTTCTGATGCTTGGGGTGTGCTCATTCACATGGAAAGCACTGTACTTAGCCACTAAGCCCTAAGATTTGCTATTAATCACTTGTTTTTCAGTGTTTTTTCATGGCCAGGAAAGCTTTATGAGCCAATCCAAGAGTTAAAACTCTGCCATGTGAGTTCCACGATCCATACCTCAGCATGAGTAATGTGGAGCGAATAGTCCACCTGAAGAGAACAAATATGCCTGGTCTGACCTGTCTGTTCAGAAACCCTCCACAGAAACCCCCAAACAAGCCCCAAATGCCAGATCAGGGATGATTGTAACCAAAAGGAGTTAAACTGGCCTAGTGATGGCTTCTAACTGCATTTATCCCATAGGCACCATATAAAACCCAAGTAGAGGCAGAAATCTATAAAAAGGTCTTTTCCAACCTATTTGATTCTATGATTCTAACTCTTCATAAGTGTGTGTTCAAAGTCTACACCCTTTTTGCTGGAGGGTCCCTGCTTGCCCAGGAGGTTTAGCACATTTAAAATAGAAAACCACCCAACTAAAATGAAAAAGAAACTCAAGAAGACATGTCCAATTTTCCTCATCCACCAGAACAGTGAAAGCTATGGCAATAAATTCAATACTCCACCCACAGACGAGGTTAGAGTCTGCCACCAAGAAATACCCACTTGAAAGCCTTAAACTCTTGAACTTTTCTCTTCTCTGGCTGTGCAATCTTGGCCAAATCTTCCTGCCTGCCTCTCTCTGTTGCCTCATCTCTGCAATGGACATAATGACACTGTGCAGCATTGTTGAGAGGGTTAATTGGTGTTTGTATAAAGCTTTGGTGATGTAAGCTGCCATGTAAGCATGATGATGAGTACTGCTTTGATACTGCTTGCTAATTGCGACAGGATGGGCTGTAGTCATGCTATAGTACTTAAAAACATGTTTTTAAGAGATATTCCTAGATCTCATCTGCTGTTTTATGATGAACAGGGCTTACTCCTTTATTAGACAATCAGGTGACAGAATTCCTTGTGCATTTAACAAAGTATTTGTGTTGGAATTAACTTCCCACATAGTGCAAGGGGTGCTGCCTGCATCAGATCCCATGTTTTGGCCTTTAGCGTTCAGCCTCATCAAATGAGCTCCTTACAATGCCTATTGCTTAACAATAACACACTTTCCTCTCACTTCAAGGATAAGATCTTGTGATTATTTTCACTACTTGTCTGGAGTTCTATAGATCAAGAACAGTTGTAATTGCATTTGCCATGCTGGCCATTGAATATGCTTCCAGACAGATGTGAATGTACATCACGAGGGCTTATATCCTTCGCTTGGTGTTACTTCTTCATTTCTCTCTCCTCTTTGAGAGAACTTCTCACCCAAGGACTGACAGTTACTACAATGCAAGTAAGGCATCCTGTATTTCTTGATTTTGGAAAGAGTCTTAGCAAAAAATACTCTAGTTTTGCTCATTATCCTGGCATTTTGACTGGAATCTTCCAGCAGGTTTTGGCAGCAAACATCAACTTCCTATTGTATTCCATTTGAAACCTGAACATTGACTTTGACTTGCTGCATCAGCACCAATTACTTGTGAAACTCTGTTCAAGACATTTTCTGCTTCCCTGTGCCCTGCTTTGCCACTGCAGCTAGGTTAGTTTGTTAACACAATACTGGATTCTACACGTACCTGGGTACTAAAGACTAAACACAATAGGGGAGCTACAAAGAGGGTAAGATTGGGGGTTTTTGCTGTTGGAATGAACAAAAGCAGATTACCTTTGATCTGTCACAGACTTCAGAACATGCCCTGAGCAGTCGTCAGGAGAAGACTCTCTAGAACAGTCATGAATATTCAGTGTGAATTGTGAGATGGAACATCACTGTTATTCTGGGTGCCACAAGGAATCATGCTGCCTTGCTCTTTCTGATAATCTGACATACATTTATTATTAAGTTGCCCAGAGTCTATGCTGGCAAACCTCAATTCTAAACAATATTTGTACCAATAGTTCCAAAAGGCTTCTTCTGCTCTTCTTCGAAGACGTCTTCCTGAAGGGCTAATGCATCTCCAAAAGCTTGTGTCAATAAGTAAATTATTTATCTACCTGAACTGATCAGAATCTGGCTGTAAAAGACTGCACGTGCTTCCACGCTGTCTGCTCCAACCATGCTGGTGGCATTCAGTGCATGCCCATTTCTGTTCACGGCCACAAACAGATCAGAAGGTGGAGTGGGAGAGTGAGGACTTAAGCTCAGGTTAAGTTTGGCAGATACTGTCTTAATTTATTAAGCTCTATAAAGGAAATGTTCTATCATTGAAAACACTGATCTGCTCAGCCAGGATCTTCCTGTAGGACTAAATATTTCAAGTAAGAAAAAACACACAGTCATAAAAACTTGCTATGAAATTGCAAATGATCTCTGTGCAGAATGATTATCTGGAGAGATTACCTGGCTTTAAAGGAAGTTCAGCAGCAATGAAACCACAGCCATTATAATGGCTTTTGAAGGCAGACATCCATCTTGCAAGGTAATAGCTTAATACCGTTCTAATGTAGGCATGCTGTACTTTGGATGTAAAGAGCAATGTAATCACACAAATGTCAAACCCTAAAGAGGAGCATGTGGAAGCAGTGAAAGGCTCTGAGAGAAAGTGATGAACAGCAAGGGGAAACTGGCATGTCATGCTATTTGTCTTTGCATCTTAAGGTGATGTCATTAGAAGGTCACTTATGGCCACTGATGGCTGTGTACCAATTAGTGTTTGGGAAACACAGGATGGAGAGGTAAATGGGAACTGGATCCTGGTGATGGAGCTCCTTACCTAGTACCTGTGGAATAAAGGAGGAAGAGGACTGACCTTTTCTCTTTCTGACTCAGAAACATGTCAGAACCATTTTCTAGTAGATAGTAATACTATCTCCTTGTCCATCATCATAAAGGAGGTCACACCCGACCTTAGCCAGGTAGGAGAGGAAATCAAAGAGAGAAAACAGCTCTTGTTTCAGCAAGTTTATCAGGGATTTATCAGTGCTTAGGTTAAACTGCCTGTCGTTTTATTTGGGTCACCTAAGGCTGTCTGATTGCCTGCTGCCTCTCCAACTCAGACAGCAGAAAATGTAATAAATCACAAGAAGTATGATGCCTGGAAATATTAATCTGGCCTGCAAATGAACAACATTGATTGCTATCATAACAGCAGTGATTATGGAAAACCAAGATTATGATTCATGCTTGGCACTTGCTGATGTGAAACCTTTAGTCCAGAGAGCTCAAAGTAGGTGACACTCACCAAATGATTAAGTGTGTGTGCTTCCAGTAAAGCTGTATAAATATTATCTTTCCATTATACAAGAAGAAAAATGGAATGATGGAACAATGGAATGATTTGCTCATGATCAACAATGAATCAGTGAGACTCGGGAACCACCACAACCCTTCTCTGGAACTCAAGATAAACCACCATGTTGAAGCAATTTAGGAACCAGTTATCAGTTTCCATTAGAAAAGAATGATGAGGATCAGTTTCCTGGGGAATGAAAGGGTTTGGGGAATTCTACAAAATCATAGAGTTCTCTACCAGATAATAATATACTAGACTTCCGTCATACTATGAAGTAAACATGCACTATAGTGACACAACAGTCACTGAAGGAAGGTTACTCTGCAAGAGCCAGTGTGGCAATTAAAGCAATAAGCCCACTCAGAAGGACAAGTACCAAAAAATAAGAAAAGCAAACACACCATACCTCTAAAATTGCCTTTGGGCCAAAGATAAAGAGCCAACTTAGCAGTGCTTTAAGAGAAAACCAACCCCCCCCTAAGTTGTTTCATCTGTCAATGAATTGGAATGACCTGGAGATGGGAAAGCAACAAGATGTTCTAATGCAAATGACCTTGGTCATAGTTTAGACCTGGAAGTGATGCATCTCACATGCACTTGAAATTGGAAGGGAATTCAGGAAGGCAGGATATAATTACCTGAACTAAACCTGGCCAGGACGTTAGCACTGATGTTCTGTACCCTAATAAAAAGATCTCTGAAGGATTTTTGGTCAGGGGTATCTCCTGGTTTGAATGCAAGCTCAGACAGTTGGAGAGCACGTGACCAGTTAGTGCTCTGTTACAGACATGGCCCTGGGACACTGATTTATTGTCTCAGTGTCACTGTTCTCATCTGCACACTGGTAATTACAGTTGCAGCACATTCAGTGACGGAGGTTCACCAGATTGAATAGCAAATATCCTACTGCCTTTAATAAGGTTCAGGATTCCAGATTTCCTTTTGGCGAACAAAGGAAGAACCCAAAGTCATAAAAGCTTTGCATTGCCCCAAACTGAACAAATACACTTTAGAAGTTAAAAGTAAATACAGCTCAGCAATATTTATTAATGTTTAAACACAAAACCAAAGTCCTAACTAAGGCCTTTCAGGTAACAGTGTCCAGAGCACACATTTTATGTAGGCTAAATGAAAACTGCCTTCACCAGCATCCCCGAGCTGCTTACAACTGTGCCTTGTCTTTGGCAAACAGTGACAACAGCCTTGCTAACAAATGGTGCTCCCTTGCTCAATAAGGGAAGGTGTCACTGCAGCTTCCTGAGCTAAATCACCTGTTACTCACAGGATGAATTCTCCAAGGTGATTGTTCAGTGCTACTTCTTCCTTAACAACATCCTAAAGATTCATTCTTTCTTTCCCCATGGCTTTGCAGAGTTTCAGCCCCACGCCTGACCGACTTCCAGCCCATCCAGATCAAGGCTGCCACAGTCCCCTTTGCTCTGAGCCCCTTGAGTATTTTTTCCCCATTTGTTCTCTTTTTCCATCCAGGCTTCTTGCTCCTCTGTCCAACTCCATCCTCAATCTACTGTGCTTGACAATCTCCACTCACCTGGGAGAGAACACATTATAACTGACTGATCTTCCAACTCCACAGGCTATAGCGACTGAAAAACCAGTAAAGGGCCTATTGGGTAGTTCTCTGTGTTCAGGGCAGAAGTAAAGATTCCTGGTTTATTTTCACTACTTAAGCTGAAACCTATCTTGGTTATCTGAAGCAGCAATGGGTTCAATGGTCAACCCATGAGGCAGCTAAAGAAAAAACATACTCATTGAGCATGTAGGAGAGGGTATCCTCTCCTGATCCCACTGTAACATGGCTGTTGGCAATGCGATTTGGGGGAATTACTTCCCCAAGGATATATCAAATGTCTTTCTGGGATACCAGAACTTCCCCTTTCACCAGCTCCATGGTACTGAGCAGCCTTGAGGCATGGCTGCTCTTCCAAGCATTCTGAGTCCTTCTGGACAATCTAAACAGAGACGCTGAGCAGCCACAGCATTGCCACATTTACTGGACAAGATTACATTTGAGTACATGTGAACTCTAATTACCCCTCACTACATTCCTCAGGGTGCATTTTCTTTCTCAAATTATTTCTTCATCCAGCAAGGTCAGCCTCAAAATACGCATTTGAGTGCATGTGGGGAGCAGTGCATGAAGCACCACTTTCATTGGGTGGAGAAAATGAAGCAAAGGACTCACCTAAAGGGATCCACAAATAGAACAAATTCTGATTCCTGTTACTTGTATCTCTCCTGAAAATCTGCAATGTTTTTCTTACAACTGAAGGAAGATTTTCTGCAGTATGAAAGTCAGACAACTCTGTCCTTTAAGATAATACAAGTCTGTGTTCACAGGCACATAAAGATGTTTTCATGTCCTGTAACCAGCCATGATCCTGCTGAGGGGCCATATCAAGTTAAAGAACAATTCCAACCTTTATCAGATAGGGAACTATCTCACTTGTCTCTGTCCTGGAGTTATTCACCTTCCAATTTAGCAGCAGATACTTATTCACTTGATGCACTTAATGATTTCAGAACATATATTTGGAATTTCTATTGACTTCCCAAGCTCAGGTTTAAAATGGAGACGTGAGAGCAGTCCACCAAAGATACTTTACAGAGAGGACATTCTCTGGTGTGATTCATTTGCATGCTGGAAAACAACTGGGAAGAAAGAAACTACCCTGACAGAGAAGTCTCATTCTATGCTATCATCAGCGTTGAGAATAACATACCAGAGAGATGAATGGAATGTAAGTGACAACACACTTATGTATGAAATACTTTGGGGCTGGGGAACATTAGAGAGAACGACAGAGGTGTAAATATGAGCCCTGGAATCCCTTTGGCATTCGGGGGTAGAGGTGTAAATATGAGCCCTGGAATCCCTTTAGCTTTCGGGGGCCTTTCTACAGTCTCCAGGTTCACATGTTTCTCACAGTTCTAGACTTGGATGACTCAGTAGGAATTCCAGTGTAATCACACAAAAAAACCCCAAAATGGTGTAGCAGAGAGAGTAGGAATTCCAGTGTAATCACACAAAAAAAACCCAAAATGGCGTAGCAGAGAAAAAAAACTATGTAGTTGTCCTTGGGTCAAAGGGTGTAAGAGTAGGTATGGATCACACTGCATGACTTGCCATGGGGAAGTTATTAGGTGAAATACATGTAGGCTAATAATACCTTGTATTTATACAGTGCTTTAAATCTTCAAACATAATAGTAATTCATAATAAGGAATTCCTTCTGTTCTGCAGAACCTTCAAGCATTTGTAAACTGTGAGCTCAGGTCAGATACAAGGATGAGTGAGTGTAAGAGATTAAAACAAAACAGATCAAATACGCTGCTTTGGTGAACGAATGATCCTGTTGCTGTGATTGAGACTGAGGTAATCATGGAAACTATTAGACATTTGAAATGAAACTACCATGAAATTAAATTCTTTACACCCCTCAGCTAACTGAAACTGTTTCTGTTTGGTCAGTTTCTCTCTTCACAATTTCAGATTGGCTTTTTTCCCCCCTAAAATCTCTATCATTTTCCTACTTCTGGAAAAATAATTCTTGTCCAGATTTGGAGCTTAAGGAACACAACTTGTTGCATCTCTCAGTGGGGCTCTGTAAGTCCAAACATCATTTCAGTTTGTGGCACAACTGCAGCTCTCTCTGGGGTCTGACACACCAGCCACTTTACATCAATAACCCTGCCTCAGTGCTTAGGACATTAAAGAGAACTCCCTAGTCCCACTAAAACTGAGCAGACATGCTTGAGTGAGATCTTCTGTGAGGACACAATATTTTGCAATCCCCAGTTTGTAGAATCAAAGTGAAATTTAAAACTTACAGGTGGTTTCAGATCTGGGTTTTGCCCAGAGCTACTGACATCACAGCCAGTGGTTTTTCTCCCCTTTCTTGCTGTTGATTAACCCATGAGAGGCAGCACAAGCCGGTGCTGAGCCAGTGCTGCTCTAACAGACTAAGAGCTTAAAAATGATGTGGGCTACCACTGCCCTCTGTTGGTACCTGTGCAGGGGAGCTCCAGCACAGAGGAGATCCATGGTCACTGCTGGAACTGTTCTCATGGACGATGCCTCTTTCGGAACAGTAAGAAAAAATCCGGCCTTTATTGCAGTCCTGTGGTCCCGTCTATGAGTCTGTAGCGAACTCTTTGGGCAACTCATTCATTTTCTTTTCTGCCTTTTCGTTTTGCCTGAGCAATAAAGGAAGATCATTAGCCCAGCAACAGAGGTGTGCTTCCCTTAAACTAGTACCTATGCTGATAGTTAATGAATGCAGGACAGTGGCTGTTCTCTGTACCTGAAGCGCCGAACTAGATCATAGTATGATCACAGATCATAGAATCAGCCTGGTCTGGGTTGAAGGGACCTTAAAGCTCCTCCAGCTCCAACCCCTGCCCTGGGCAGGGACACCTTCCACTGGAGCAGGTTGCTCCAAGCCCCTGTGTCCAACCTGGCCTTGAACACTGCCAGGGATGGGGCAGCCACAGCTTCTCTGGGCACCCTGTGCCAGCGCCTCAGCACCCTCACAGGGAAGAGCTTCTGCCTCAGAGCTCATCTCAATCTCCCCTCTGGCAGGTTCAAGCCATTCCCCTTGTCCTGTCCCTACAGGCCCTTGTGATACATGTCCAGATGTATTGCAAATTTCAAGACTCCCTAAAGAAAAGCACTGGAAAGGAGCGAGCAAAGAATCCTCTCAACTGGGATACAATTCAGTGTGCAGGTGACAACCAAAGTGCCAAAACAGTGTTAACCAGAAATGGGTTATTTCTCAGTCTTTTGAATTGGCTGGCGACTTCTGTGTGTGAACAAGCCCAACGAGGAACACAACTATTCAGACTCAACACAATACTGAAAGCCAGTTTCACACTGGATTCAAATCACTGGAGACATCAGCATGACCCTGACCAGAAGGCTGGGTGAGAGGCTCACAGTGAGGACCACCGTGACTGGTGTCGCTAAATCCTGTCTTGCCCAAAGTGGCACGATTTTAGTGTTAACATTCAACGTGCTTATTGCGGTGACAATGGTAGCACTCACACTGCGCTGCGGAGCTACGGCAGCGACCTCCACGTCCACCTCATGCAGCAAGGCTTGTAGGGCATAATCCAGAGGGTCTGGAAGAGC